>NW_026047424.1:187500-195000 GCF_023864345.2 Schistocerca serialis cubense
CAGTGTTTGTTTACTCCTGAAGGATTCAGGTCCCACTGCCTCAATGAGCTTACCTCTGGGCTCTGCATATTGTGTGCAGGTGTAGAGTATGTGGTTTGTGTCTTCTTCTTCACCACATGTACATCTGGTGCTTTCCTCTATGCCCAGGTCGCAGATCTTCTTTTTCAGCCCATGGTCTGTCAGCAGGCAGGTTAGGGAGTATGGTGGGATTATCGCCCTCCGCCAGCCTTTCTGCCACATTCCCACATCTGGTACCCATCTGTATGTTTCCCTTCCAGTCAGTCCCTGGTTCCATCTGTTCTGCCACTCCTCCTGCAACATACACTCTATTCTTTTTTTAGTACTACATCTAGGATTTTGCCCAGCGATGTTTCTTGGAGCTTGGAACCCAGCAACCAGGCCAACCACCTCATGTCTTGCGTTGTATAGCAAGGCTGCCTTCACTACCTCTAGGTCCAGTGGCAAGCTTCCCGTTAACACCTGCAGGGCATCAGTTGACACTGTCCTGCAAGCTTTGGTCATCTGCAACAGAAATGGCCTTTGTATTGCATCCAGTATCCTTTTTACGTACCTGTGCTTTGTGCGATGTGCCCATGCTGCTGCACCGTATCTACAGACAGAGAGGCATAAGCCCTGGTATATCAGCTTTAGGGACTTCTTTTGCAGGCCCCACTCTGTTCTAGTAACCCTCAATAGCAAGCCTGAGATGGCACCTAGCTTTCTCTGGATGTTTTTCACATGTGGTGTGAACAGGAGTCTTTCATCAAGGGTTACACCCAGGTATGTGGCCTCTGAGACGAACTTTATGTTACCCCCCTCGAATGGGATTATTGGCGGTCTATTCCTGTCAAAACTGCCTTTGATGGTCATGGCTACTGTTTTATGTTTAGATATCCCTAGCTTGTTCTTTTTGGTCCATTCGCTTACCTCCTTTAGGGCCCGCATTGCTCGGTCTTCTACTTGTTTACGGCTCTGTCCCCTAACGATAACGGCTAGGTCATCAGCGTATGCCACTTTTGTCCATTGATCACCCTCCTTTTCGCTTACTATCTCGTCGAAGACAAGGTTCCACAGGAATGGGCCACAAATGGAGCCTTGTGGGCATCCCTTGGTGACTGTTTTCTCTACACATCCGGCCCTATTATTAACTATAACTGTTCTGTTCTTAAAATAGTCCACCATCAGATCATAGAGGTTACGCGGGCACTGGATTTCTCTTAGGCGTCTCATGACACTAGGCCACCAGAGGTTGTCAAAGGCACCTGCTATGTCCACAAAAATAACCACTACATACTTTTCATCACATTGAACGTTGCTTAGGAGCTGCCTAATGGCCATTTCAGTTGAGGCACCTTTACGGAACCCAAACTGGTTTGGGGCCTTGAGCCCTGATTCGTCATACAACTTGTCAAGGCGATTTACAAGTAGGCGTTCTAAGACCTTCGCTATGATAGGGAGCAGACATATTGGGCGGTATGACTTTGGCTCATCCCTGGGTTTTTCTTCTGATTTGAGCAGAATACACACATTACCCTTTTTCCACTCATCTGGGACCTTTCTTTCCTGCAGACAGCTGTTATATAGGTCCACCAGAAGATGGGGACACGTGTGCCAGACCCTCTTTATTATTTTGTCGTCAATTTCATCTGGGCCTGTCGCTTTGCCTGGTTTACAGGCCTTTATAGCAGTCCCTATTTCCTCTGGCGTGAATTCGGGGTCTATGTCACTCTTTTCATAATCCTCATTGGCCATCTTCACCACCTGCTGTTCGACAGTGTCCTCATCTGCATTGTCGTCAGGAAGCAGGCTCTGTAGCAATGACTTTATAGTCTCCTTCCATGTGATTGTTGTAGTCTGGTCTGTGACTTTTACGTTACTCAGTACATTTTCTGTGCCGCGTTTTGGCCGGATTACTTTCTTCACTATGGCCCAGGGGTCATTCTGATCACAGTCAGATACCCACTTTTTCCACATCTTCTCTTTGGCTTGGACGATTTCTTTGTTATATTTGTTTTTCGTCCTGTTATAGTGCTGTTTTGCTTCTTCTGTCGCAGTCTGGTTGTTGCTTCTCCGTGTTCGCTGTAATGTACGTCGTGCAGATATGGTGTCACGCCTCAAGTCAGCAAGAGTTGCACTCCACCATGGAACTGGGTTCTGCACACGAGTTCGCTTTCTCATGGATCTGTTGCAGGATTCATAGATAGCTTCCTGCAGTCTGGTAGCCATTCCATCTACACCATTTGTTCCCTGTGGCCAGTTCTCTGTGGACTTGACAAGCTGTTTGTCAAAGATGGTCCACTTTGCGAAGTTTGTGTTATATGTCGCCAATTTCACTGTCTCTCTCCTCCTTTGGGGTGCTTTGATTTTGTATGTTATAGCCCTGTGGTCACTTGATGTCCATTCCTCATGAATCATCCAGTTGCACAGGGCTCTGGCTGCTGGGGGAGTACAGATTGTCACATCAATGTTGCTTTGTCCATTTGGGCCACAGTATGTTGTGAGGTCTGACATTTCGTTCATCACTATTAGTCCTCTCTGTGCGATGAAGTCTTCAAGCATTCTGCCTGCTTCATCGGTCATGGAGCTATGCCAGACTGGTGAGTTTGCGTTCGAGTCCAGTCCTACTATGACTGGTTTCCCTTCTAGCTGATCCAGGAGAGTGTCTAATTTTTGCAGGAATTCGTCTATAGGTTCCCCATATTGGCAGTATATACTGGCTATGTACATTTCCCCAAATTCTCCGTTAATGCTGGCGACAGCCATGTGAGTAGTACTGAAATTTGTCAGCTGCATAGCTGTTATCACTTGAGATCTGGTTGCTATTGCTGCCTTTGGTGGACCATCTTTAGAGTTGTACATAAGTTGGAAGTCTGATGGATATCCACCTACCATGTTATTGAGACAGTAGGGCTCTTGGATCAATAGCACATCTATGTTTTCCTCAAGGATTCGGTGCGCCAGTTGGTCTGGAACTATTCTTGCTCTTTGCCCATTTAACTGTAGTATTTTTATGTCTCTGTACTGTGTTCCTGTCTGCATTCTTCTTCCTCGTTGTGGAACTCCATTGTTGTTATTGTCCATAGTCAATTCTACTGTTTTGTATTGTCTTGATCCTAATGTATTCTGGGCATGTTTTATCAGTCACTGCGTGAGTATGCGGCTTCTTCACACGCTTGCAGTTTGCACATTGGGCCTGTTGGTTCTTTTTTGTGCATTCTTTGAAAGTGTGTCCTGATTCTGCACAGTGGCCACAGGTAGTTTCTGCATTCTTACACTTTGCTGCTGTGTGTCCATGACCCTGGCATTTAAAGCATCTGCTTATATTGTTATAGTCCTGCACTTTGTGAGAGGTGCAATTTATGTATATGCGACCTTGTTCAGATAGACTGTTCCACACCTTCGTTGTTACTTCCAGCACTAGGTTTGTCTCTTCCCTGTTTCTTGGACCAGTCCTAAACAGTACCTTGGTACCCTCCATAACCTCCTCCCTCTGAATGTTAAGTCTTGCGAGGTTTCTCTCATATAATTCCATTTTCAATTCCTCCTCATTTGTGTTCCTCGGAACATCAAAGATTATTATCTTCGGATTTCTCCTCTTTGGATCTGAGACTGTTAATCCAGATTGTGTGACTTCACCACACTTCCTGATTTTATCAACATCCTGGTCATTAGGGACTTCGAGGACAATGCCATTTCCTCTGGTCTTCTTGCATCTTGATATGCGAACATCCTTCAGCGATGTTGAAATAAGGTTTCTTACAGTTTCTTCCACTTCCTCCCCAGTTTTTTGATAACCTTCTGCTGGCTTGATCATTAGCACTTTCGAATGTTGCGTTTTTATGGGCTGTTGTTTAGGTGCTGGTTTTGCAGCTGCCTTGCTGGCATAGCTTTCGACCTCTGATGAAGCTTTTGTTTTCAGGGTCTTCACGCACATTAACTCTGTTTTGAGTTCTAGGATCTCCATCTGATACTTCTTTAGTATCTGCTCGTATTCAGATAGCTTCCCTAGAATGAATCTCTTTTGTCCATTGTTTATCTTGTTTGTGTCATTAAAAATGAAGGCTTCCATCTCTTCCCTGATGTTCATCATTTCCTGGAGATCTGAGCATCTTCCTGAGTCCTCCTTGTCTGTAGTGACCACAGAGTTAGCACCAGGTTCATTAGCTGCTCCGAGACTCTCTTTGCTGAGCCCCATTTTGGGGCAGTTCCTCTGGTGTGCTCAGTCCTTTAGGCCGTGATATCGCTAGAGGGCGTTAATGGCTCGTAGACAAGTCGATTCTCACCGTCCAAGACACTACCCTATCTGCTAAATATGATGCCTAATCTATCATAGAATTACGAGATGTAACAGTAATTTTTGCACTGCTTTTTGCTACAATCGTGACTGAAATTTAAGTCATTTAGTTTCTCAGACTATTTAGCAAGTGATGGAAAGCAAGATCATGTTAGAGCAAGGGGAAGACAACACCATCAATGTATTACCTAATAAGATTTTAAGAGCTATTGTATCGGTAGAAAACTTGCAGTTTAGTGTCACTGCTTGTATGCACGCGCACGCTGGCTACTCAGCACACACAAGATTCCTTTTAAAACCTAAAAGCCTAACCTATAGCACAAGAGACATCTTTAAACACTAAACACTGGTTTGAATGAGAAGGAAGTAAGCTACAGAATGATGTTCACAATGGTTAACTGCTATCTGCTAAATATGTTGCCTAATCTATCATAGAATTATGAGATGTAACCAAAAAAAAAAAAAAAAAAAAAAAAAAAAAAAAAAAAATAAAATAAAATAATTTGCAGTGCTTTTTGCTACACTCGTGACTGAAATTTAACTCATTTAGTTTCTCAGACTTATTTAGCAAGTGATGGAAAGCAAGATTATATTTGGACAATGGGAAGACTACACTATCAATGTATTACCTAATAAGATTTTAAGAGCTACTGTATCATAGAAAACTTGCAGTTTTCTGTCACTGCTCGTATGCACGCGTACGCTGGCTACTCAGCACACACAAGATTCCTTTTAAAACCTAAATGCTTAACCTACAGCACAAGAGACATCTTTAAACACTAAACACTGGTTTGGAATGAGAAGGAAGTAAGCTACAGAATGATATGCACAATGGTTATATGTGGCTTTGGTGACGGCATCAATTTTGCCGATTACTGTATCCACATTCCGGCAAACTGCACGGTACACACGACATCACTTTCACAAGCCTTAATCCTAAACTAACACAACCAAAAAAAAAAAAAAAAAAAAAAAAAAAAAAAAAAAAAAAAAAAAAAAAACCAGAAGTAACAACCTATCATCTACGGGAGAGTTTGTTTCTTGAATAGTATCTTAAGAACAGGGGTAGCGGAAGGAAAAATCGGATGCGCATGCCTCCCAGCCGAGCGGTACGCACTGCTCCACTATTTTAATTTTAGTTACTAATGTTACACGCCATTGGCACCGAGGAAGACATAATATGAAGATAGACGAATCTCACGTACTAGAAAAATATTTATACATATACTATTGGTGAGTAAGCAGCGGCAGGGTTCCGATTTATGTGAACCCGCGTTTAGGCATGCGGGTACTGTCGCTCACACTGGACAAAAGTGGCTGCTGTTCGGAAAGTGTGAGAGAGACCTAGCCTTTTCTCGCTGTGGACCGAGAGGGTAATAAATGGTCTTCTAGTCAGTGCACATGGCATTTACCTTCAACTTATTTCTGTATTGGGTAACAGTTTCTAAACCGCGTGAAGGACTGCGGACTGTGACAGAAAACATACGGTATGTCTTACTCCATGAAAGGAAAGTACTTCTTAAACTGCTCCATTTGAGAGGGGTTAAGCTGGGTACACGGCCCTGATGCTCAGTTTTTTGCTCGAGAAGGCGCTGACCCTATTTATACGAGTGACCAGACACAGCGCGGCAAGCGCGGCTGAACGGCAACGCGTGTGCGCGCGGCCGTAGGGAAAACCGATATAATTGCTAAATCTTGAAAGAGACACCCTAATTTTCCTACGTCGTCTGATGGAGCATGGGGACGTTTACAAACCGGTGGGCTCAGATTTTTTCCTCCGCCCGGTTTTTGGGTGATTATCGGCAACTTCCGGTCACCACGTGGTTACCACGTGTTCTTCGCTACGATTGTCTGTAACTTTGAAACTAACAAAGGAAAAGACACTTCTTTAGGCACTATCTGATAGAGAAAAATCTCAAGAATACAGCTGTGTGCTTGGAAGTTGGCTAACCCCTTGCACTGGACGGATGGGAACGGATTTCTAAACACACGCGGAACGCGCGGCAGACAAAGGGCAGCACATGACCACCAAAGGAGCAGTTCCAGGGCACAGTGGACCACTTTACCGTGTATTATCAACTGAAATACGGTTATAGCACCCCTTCAGTCCCACTCAGGTGGAAAAATCCCCGAAATTTAGGTACATCATGGGACTGGGAAAACATAGATAATTAGAAAAAACGGATAGAAATACCTGTTGGATGATGCAGGTAATGCATCAGCGACGTTGCACGATGTAGTCTGCGTCGATGAAGCACTTCACAAACACCAAAAACTCGATAAATAAGCCGAAAAACACGGAAATTTCGAATTTCAAAAATGTCACGATAACTCAAAAACGGTTTGAGCGACGGCGAAAAAAGTTCTACACACGTTGTATGGTCACAGCGCGAAGCTCTGTGCCAAATTTCAGATCGATCGCACACGTTTTTCCCACCCAAAACGCCGAAGGAACGGGAGCGCAAGCGACGCTCGACCGCACGCACCGAAGACGCGGAGTAGATAGGGACAGCGGGAATCTCGTTAATCCATTCATGCGCGTCACTAATTAGATGACGAGGCATTTGGCTACACTAAGAGAGTCATAGTTACTCCCGCCGTTTACCCGCGCTTGCTTGAATTTCTTCACGTTGACATTCAGAGCACTGGGCAGAAATCACATTGCGTCAACACCCGCTAGGGCCATCGCAATGCTTTGTTTTAATTAGACAGTCGGATTCCCCCAGTCCGTGCCAGTTCTGAGTTGATCGTTGAATGGCGGCCGAAGAGAATCCGCGCACCCGCGCGCCCCCGGAGGAGCACGCTAAGGCGGACGCGGCCTCGCAGCAAGGAAGATCCGTGGGAGGCCAAGGCACGGGACCGAGCTCGGATCCTGCACGCAGGTTGAAGCACCGGGGCGCGAACGCCGCGCAGGCGCGCGCATCCTGCACCGCCGGCCAGCACGAGGCCGACCAACGGCGAGAGCAGACCACGCCCGCGCTAAACGCCCGCACTTACCGGCACCCCTACGGCACTCACCTCGCCCAGGCCCGGCACGTTAGCGCTGACCCACTTCCCGACCAAGCCCGACACGCCCCGATCCTCAGAGCCAATCCTTATCCCGAAGTTACGGATCCAATTTGCCGACTTCCCTTACCTACATTATTCTATCGACTAGAGGCTCTTCACCTTGGAGACCTGCTGCGGATATGGGTACGAACCGGCGC
>NW_026047424.1:200000-205000 GCF_023864345.2 Schistocerca serialis cubense
GGCGGCGCGCAGCGCCGTCCTAAGTACTTGGTCGGGTTCGAGAGAGGCGCAATCGCCCGGAGTTAGGCGAGTAGACGCTTTAGGTGCGACCACCCGTGCTCCCAACTGAGCTTGCCGCTGCCGACAGAGGCCCGGGAGCGTGCTGTCGTGGCATTGCCGGCGGGAGACAACACGCGCCACCTACGGTGACCGGCAGCTCCAACGCCAGCGCCACAGAAGGACAAAAGCCCTACTTGGGTGCCGAAGCGAACTCTCCCAGCACAGCGCACGCGCCAACACGTCCGCACAGCTGCGATACAAACCACCTGCGAGAACCGCTGGGGCGACCGAGCAGCAGACGGCGTCGCGGCGCCGAGCGCCGGGCGGCGGCGCATCCTCAGCGCACAAAGTCCTCAATCGGACCAGCACACTGCAGATGGCCACCGCGCTTCGCACCGGGCCCGCGAGGACCTACTTTGGCCGCAAGGCGCCGCGAGCAGGGGGCGCCGGCGCGCAGCTGCGCCGCCTGCCGCGTCCGTCGGCCGGCGCGCCTGCCACCGGCCGCCCCCACCAGCCGGCTGTAGCGCGTGCGCCCACGCACCGCGCTGCCAGCACGCCGGGCGGCCCCCCCTCACCGGCCGGGGACGGTCCCACCCAGCCACCGCCGCGTATCGCCTCACACCCAGATCCCCTTTCACGTTCGTGGGCATGGTGGGTCCCCTTTCACGTTCGTGGGCATGGTGGGTATCCCTGAAACAACCGGTTAATAGCTCGACCGATCGTCGCCAACACTGATTCACCTCTAGCGAGAACAACCGCACCACAACGGGTTACCGGTTGTTCATTTGCGTAACGTCACCAGCAAACGTACACGTCCATCGCCATTTGCAACGAGTATTGCATGCCTGTGTCAGGTGTCACAACACACTACGTCTGCCCACATAGACGCAACAACATGTGCACGCCTAGAGAACACGTGGAAGGTAGACCCCGTACGTATGCGGTGTCCATTGCGCGAACGACTGTCAGCCCGCCTCTGCAGCATGTCGCAGATGTGGAACGCGGTGCAACATGCTATCACGGTGTGTGAGAAGAGACGACTACGTCCGAATACACGCTCCACTACATCAACAGACTGCTCATGCTGATCGCCATCCAGGGCGTCCGTTCCTCCCACACGTCTGTATGGCGTACCACACTGCAATCCAGCTCTTATAGGGAGACGACACGTAGCTGCGTGCACAATATTTGGACTGTATGGTCCGCCGTTGCTAGGCGCTGTCGTCATACGGTCACATGGGCCACGATGTATCATTCAGTACATACGGAGCAATGTGCAGTACAGTTTGTGGGTTTTGCGTACATCGGCGGACAGGTGACAGGCCGTACCACAACGTAGGCTGAGTACGTCGGCATGCGAAGGGCATTGAAAATGCAAACTTCTCACCGACCAGCTTGCGAAGGCAGGGGGGAAGGGGGGGGGGCATGTACGTCCTGCTGCTATCCACACTACAGTGTATAGCAGGAGCATGTGGAAAGTCAGCAACACCTGCAAGGTGTTTAACATGACGCGATACACAGGGGACCGGGCAGTGCGAGTAGCGAACTATATTGCGAGGGTTGCGGTTAGGCAACACTACACTACTTTAACGGGTTGCATAACAATTACAGAGCAGGTTCAGCGACAACGTGCGTCAGGTTAAGGCGCAATATAGTTTAGGTTACGGCGCACTTTAGGTTAGGTTAAGGCACATTATAGGTTAGGTTAAGGCGCAACATGGGTTACGTTAAGGCACAACATGGGTTACGTTAAGGCACAACATGGGTTAGGTTAAGGCACAACATGGGTTAGGTTAAGGCACAACATGGGTTAGGTTAAGGCACAACATGGGTTAGGTTAAGGCACAACATGGGTTAGGTTAAGGCACAACATGGGTTAGGTTAAGGCACAACATGGGTTAGGTTAAGGCACAACATGGGTTAGGTTAAGGCACAACATGGGTTAGGTTAAGGCACAACATGGGTTAGGTTAAGGCACAACATGGGTTAGGTTAAGGCACAACATGGGTTAGGTTAAGGCACAACATGGGTTAGGTTAAGGCACAACATGGGTTAGGTTAAGGCACAACATGGGTTAGGTTAAGGCACAACATGGGTTAGGTTAAGGCACAACATGGGTTAGGTTAAGGCACAACATGGGTTAGGTTAAGGCACAACATGGGTTAGGTTAAGGCACAACATGGGTTAGGTTAAGGCACAACATGGGTTAGGTTAAGGCACAACATGGGTTAGGTTAAGGCACAACATGGGTTAGGTTAAGGCACAACATGGGTTAGGTTAAGGCACAACATGGGTTAGGTTAAGGCACAACATGGGTTAGGTTAAGGCACAACATGGGTTAGGTTAAGGCACAACATGGGTTAGGTTAAGGCACAACATGGGTTAGGTTAAGGCACAACATGGGTTAGGTTAAGGCACAACATGGGTTAGGTTAAGGCACAACATGGGTTAGGTTAAGGCACAACATGGGTTAGGTTAAGGCACAACATGGGTTAGGTTAAGGCACAACATGGGTTAGGTTAAGGCACAACATGGGTTAGGTTAAGGCACAACATGGGTTAGGTTAAGGCACAACATGGGTTAGGTTAAGGCACAACATGGGTTAGGTTAAGGCACAACATGGGTTAGGTTAAGGCACAACATGGGTTAGGTTAAGGCACAACATGGGTTAGGTTAAGGCACAACATGGGTTAGGTTAAGGCACAACATGGGTTAGGTTAAGGCACAACATGGGTTAGGTTAAGGCACAACATGGGTTAGGTTAAGGCACAACATGGGTTAGGTTAAGGCACACCATGGGTTAGGTTAAGGCACACCATGGGTTAGGTTAAGGCACAACATGGGTTAGGTTAAGGCACAACATGGGTTAGGTTAAGGCACAACATGGGTTAGGTTAAGGCACAACATGGGTTAGGTTAAGGCACAACGTAGGTTAGGTTAAGGCACAACGTAGGTTAGGTTAAGGCACAACGTAGGTTAGGTTAAGGCACAACATGGGTTAGGTTAAGGCACAACATGGGTTAGGTTAAGGCACAACATGGGTTAGGTTAAGGCACAACATGGGTTAGGTTAAGGCACAACATGGGTTACGTTACGGCACAACATGGGTTACGTTACGGCACAACATGGGTTACGTTACGGCACAACATGGGTTACGTTACGGCACAACATGGGTTACGTTACGGCACAACATGGGTTACGTTACGGCACAAATTAGGTTAGGTTACGGCACAAATTAGGTTAGGTTAAGGCACAAATTAGGTTAGGTTAAGGCACAAATTAGGTTAGGTTAAGGCACAAATTAGGTTAGGTTAAGGCACAAATTAGGTTAGGTTAAGGCACAAATTAGGTTAGGTTAAGGCACAAATTAGGTTAGGTTAAGGCACAAATTAGGTTAGGTTAAGGCACAAATTAGGTTAGGTTAAGGCACAAATTAGGTTAGGTTAAGGCACAAATTAAGTTAGGTTAAGGCACAAATTAGGTTAGGTTAAGGCACAAATTAGGTTAGGTTAAGGCACGATATAGGTTAGGTTAAGGCACGATATAGGTTAGGTTAAGGCATGATATAGGTTAGGTTAAGGCACGATATAGGTTAGGTTAAGGCACGATATAGGTTAGGTTAAGGCACGATATAGGTTAGGTTAAGGCACGATATAGGTTAGGTTAAGGCACGATATAGGTTAGGTTAAGGTACGATATAGGTTAGGTTAAGGTACGATATAGGTTAGGTTAAGGTACGATATAGGTTAGGTTAAGGTACGATATAGGTTAGGTTAAGGTACGATATAGGTTAGGTTAAGGTACGATATAGGTTAGGTTAAGGTACGATATAGGTTAGGTTAAGGTACGATATAGGTTAGGTTAAGGTACGATATAGGTTAGGTTAAGGTACGATATAGGTTAGGTTAAGATACACATTGTTGTAGGGAAAGGTGTATTGGGGGGGGGGGGGCGGCAGGTTCGTTGATAGTGATTATCGTAATTGGATGCCTGCGGTATTATCCGATTTGTCACGTCAGGATGCACTTTTGGCTCATGACAGGCGGCGCTCCGATTCCATGGTTGTGGCAGATCTGTGTCTTTCATTCCTGCCATTGTTTGTGTGCTGTGACAGGAGGCAGTATTGTGATGTTGGGTGCACCACTGTGTAGGACATGTGTGGGTGTTCGTGGCTTAGCTGAGCAATGTGCGGATGTCGGAAGGGTGGGATATTGTGTTTTCTGGGTGGACCTCCCGGTCTGGTAATGATAGTGTGGATTGTGTCATGTGGCGGAGAGGATGCACTGGATGTTCTTCCATGCTGGTGGTTAGATATTGTGTGTGATAAGAGAGTAGTGTGTGATAAGAGTGTCTGGCTGACGTGTGGTTCTCATTGTGTGCAGAGTCTTTCAGCATGTATAGGGACGGTTGTATATATTATCTGTATTCTGATGGCTCTGCATCTATTACTAATCAGTGCCGTGTATACGGTTACTCTAGTTCCAGTCGAAACTGTTCTATCTCTGTACATTAGTGACACTGCGGCTCCACTATGTTGCCGCCCCTGTCGGCCGTTTCCCCCAGTGTATGGCTAATGATTATCAGCAATCAGTCTATTAGTCAATACCGGTAGTGTGACGACGTCAAATGTCCGGGATGGGGGAAGCTACACCCTTCCCGTGGGTCAGGGCCTAGAAAGACTCTTCCCACGCAGGAGACTCGGACTGTCGTTACTCTTCCGAGACATATATGTGCCCAGCGTTTTTTTGCGGCTGCGAGTGCAACGCCAGGAGGCTCGGACTGTCGTTACTCTTCCGAGATATATATTTGCCCAGCGTTTTTTGCGACTGCGAGTGCAACGCCCACGGGTGCCGACATGGATGGGGCGCTTCCTAGCTGATGGCTCAGCATGAGAATCCGTACAGTGAGCAATGCGATCGCGTCTGTAGCTTGTACGTGGTACAGCTCGCAGCTCATGAATA
>NW_026047424.1:215000-220000 GCF_023864345.2 Schistocerca serialis cubense
GTGGCATTGCCGGCGGGAGACAACACGCGCCACCTACGGTGACCGGCAGCTCCAACGCCAGCGCCACAGAAGGACAAAAGCCCTACTTGGGTGCCGAAGCGAACTCTCCCAGCACAGCGCACGCGCCAACACGTCCGCACAGCTGCGATACAAACCACCTGCGAGAACCGCTGGGGCGACCGAGCAGCAGACGGCGTCGCGGCGCCGAGCGCCGGGCGGCGGCGCATCCTCAGCGCACAAAGTCCTCAATCGGACCAGCACACTGCAGATGGCCACCGCGCTTCGCACCGGGCCCGCGAGGACCTACTTTGGCCGCAAGGCGCCGCGAGCAGGGGGCGCCGGCGCGCAGCTGCGCCGCCTGCCGCGTCCGTCGGCCGGCGCGCCTGCCACCGGCCGCCCCCACCAGCCGGCTGTAGCGCGTGCGCCCACGCACCGCGCTGCCAGCACGCCGGGCGGCCCCCCCTCACCGGCCGGGGACGGTCCCACCCAGCCACCGCCGCGTATCGCCTCACACCCAGATCCCCTTTCACGTTCGTGGGCATGGTGGGTCCCCTTTCACGTTCGTGGGCATGGTGGGTATCCCTGAAACAACCGGTTAATAGCTCGACCGATCGTCGCCAACACTGATTCACCTCTAGCGAGAACAACTGCACCACAACGGGTTACCGGTTGTTCATTTGCGTAACGTCACCAGCAAACGTACACGTCCATCGCCATTTGCAACGAGTATTGCATGCCTGTGTCAGGTGTCACAACACACTACGTCTGCCCACATAGACGCAACAACATGTGCACGCCTAGAGAACACGTGGAAGGTAGACCCCGTACGTATGCGGTGTCCATTGCGCGAACGACTGTCAGCCCGCCTCTGCAGCATGTCGCAGATGTGGAACGCGGTGCAACATGCTATCACGGTGTGTGAGAAGAGACGACTACGTCCGAATACACGCTCCACTACATCAACAGACTGCTCATGCTGATCGCCATCCAGGGCGTCCGTTCCTCCCACACGTCTGTATGGCGTACCACACTGCAATCCAGCTCTTATAGGGAGACGACACGTAGCTGCGTGCACAATATTTGGACTGTATGGTCCGCCGTTGCTAGGCGCTGTCGTCATACGGTCACATGGGCCACGATGTATCATTCAGTACATACGGAGCAATGTGCAGTACAGTTTGTGGGTTTTGCGTACATCGGCGGACAGGTGACAGGCCGTACCACAACGTAGGCTGAGTACGTCGGCATGCGAAGGGCATTGAACATGCAAACTTCTCACCGACCAGCTTGCGAAGGCAGGGGGGAAGGGGGGGGGGCATGTACGTCCTGCTGCTATCCACACTACAGTGTATAGCAGGAGCATGTGGAAAGTCAGCAACACCTGCAAGGTGTTTAACATGACGCGATACACAGGGGACCGGGCAGTGCGAGTAGCGAACTATATTGCGAGGGTTGCGGTTAGGCAACACTACACTACTTTAACGGGTTGCATAACAATTACAGAGCAGGTTCAGCGACAACGTGCGTCAGGTTAAGGCGCAATATAGTTTAGGTTACGGCGCACTTTAGGTTAGGTTAAGGCACATTATAGGTTAGGTTAAGGCACAACATGGGTTACGTTAAGGCACAACATGGGTTACGTTAAGGCACAACATGGGTTAGGTTAAGGCACAACATGGGTTAGGTTAAGGCACAACATGGGTTAGGTTAAGGCACAACATGGGTTAGGTTAAGGCACAACATGGGTTAGGTTAAGGCACAACATGGGTTAGGTTAAGGCACAACATGGGTTAGGTTAAGGCACAACATGGGTTAGGTTAAGGCACAACATGGGTTACGTTAAGGCACAACATGGGTTACGTTAAGGCACAACATGGGTTAGGTTAAGGCACAACATGGGTTAGGTTAAGGCACAACATGGGTTAGGTTAAGGCACAACATGGGTTAGGTTAAGGCACAACATGGGTTAGGTTAAGGCACAACATGGGTTAGGTTAAGGCACAACATGGGTTAGGTTAAGGCACAACATGGGTTAGGTTAAGGCACAACATGGGTTAGGTTAAGGCACAACATGGGTTAGGTTAAGGCACAACATGGGTTAGGTTAAGGCACAACATGGGTTAGGTTAAGGCACAACATGGGTTAGGTTAAGGCACAACATGGGTTAGGTTAAGGCACAACATGGGTTAGGTTAAGGCACAACATGGGTTAGGTTAAGGCACAACATGGGTTAGGTTAAGGCACAACATGGGTTAGGTTAAGGCACAACATGGGTTAGGTTAAGGCACAACATGGGTTAGGTTAAGGCACAACATGGGTTAGGTTAAGGCACAACATGGGTTAGGTTAAGGCACAACATGGGTTAGGTTAAGGCACAACATGGGTTAGGTTAAGGCACAACATGGGTTAGGTTAAGGCACAACATGGGTTAGGTTAAGGCACAACATGGGTTAGGTTAAGGCACAACATGGGTTAGGTTAAGGCACAACATGGGTTAGGTTAAGGCACAACATGGGTTAGGTTAAGGCACAACATGGGTTAGGTTAAGGCACAACATGGGTTAGGTTAAGGCACAACATGGGTTAGGTTAAGGCACAACATGGGTTAGGTTAAGGCACACCATGGGTTAGGTTAAGGCACAACATGGGTTAGGTTAAGGCACAACATGGGTTAGGTTAAGGCACAACATGGGTTAGGTTAAGGCACAACATGGGTTAGGTTAAGGCACAACGTAGGTTAGGTTAAGGCACAACGTAGGTTAGGTTAAGGCACAACGTAGGTTAGGTTAAGGCACAACATGGGTTAGGTTAAGGCACAACATGGGTTAGGTTAAGGCACAACATGGGTTAGGTTAAGGCACAACATGGGTTAGGTTAAGGCACAACATGGGTTACGTTACGGCACAACATGGGTTACGTTACGGCACAACATGGGTTACGTTACGGCACAACATGGGTTACGTTACGGCACAACATGGGTTACGTTACGGCACAACATGGGTTACGTTACGGCACAAATTAGGTTAGGTTACGGCACAAATTAGGTTAGGTTAAGGCACAAATTAGGTTAGGTTAAGGCACAAATTAGGTTAGGTTAAGGCACAAATTAGGTTAGGTTAAGGCACAAATTAGGTTAGGTTAAGGCACAAATTAGGTTAGGTTAAGGCACAAATTAGGTTAGGTTAAGGCACAAATTAGGTTAGGTTAAGGCACAAATTAGGTTAGGTTAAGGCACAAATTAGGTTAGGTTAAGGCACAAATTAGGTTAGGTTAAGGCACGATATAGGTTAGGTTAAGGCACGATATAGGTTAGGTTAAGGCACGATATAGGTTAGGTTAAGGCACGATATAGGTTAGGTTAAGGCACGATATAGGTTAGGTTAAGGCACGATATAGGTTAGGTTAAGGCACGATATAGGTTAGGTTAAGGCACGATATAGGTTAGGTTAAGGTACGATATAGGTTAGGTTAAGGTACGATATAGGTTAGGTTAAGGTACGATATAGGTTAGGTTAAGGTACGATATAGGTTAGGTTAAGGTACGATATAGGTTAGGTTAAGGTACGATATAGGTTAGGTTAAGGTACGATATAGGTTAGGTTAAGGTACGATATAGCGTAGGTTCAGATACACATTGTTGTAGGGAAAGGTGTATTGGGGGGGGGGGGCGGCAGGTTCGTTGATAGTGATTATCGTAATTGGATGCCTGCGGTATTATCCGATTTGTCACGTCAGGATGCACTTTTGGCTCATGACAGGCGGCGCTCCGATTCCATGGTTGTTGCAGATCTGTGTCTTTCATTCCTGCCATTGTTTGTGTGCTGTGACAGGAGGCAGTATTGTGATGTTGGGTGCACCACTGTGTAGGACATGTGTGGGTGTTCGTGGCTTAGCTGAGCAATGTGCGGATGTCGGAAGGGTGGGATATTGTGTTTTCTGGGTGGACCTCCCGGTCTGGTAATGATAGTGTGGATTGTGTCATGTGGCGGAGAGGATGCACTGGATGTTCTTCCATGCTGGTGGTTAGATATTGTGTGTGATAAGAGAGTAGTGTGTGATAAGAGTGTCTGGCTGACGTGTGGTTCTCATTGTGTGCAGAGTCTTTCAGCATGTATAGGGACGGTTGTATATATTATCTGTATTCTGATGGCTCTGCATCTATTACTAATCAGTGCCGTGTATACGGTTACTCTAGTTCCAGTCGAAACTGTTCTATCTCTGTACATTAGTGACACTGCGGCTCCACTATGTTGCCGCCCCTGTCGGCCGTTTCCCCCAGTGTATGGCTAATGATTATCAGCAATCAGTCTATTAGTCAATACCGGTAGTGTGACGACGTCAAATGTCCGGGATGGGGGAAGCTACACCCTTCCCGTGGGTCAGGGCCTAGAAAGACTCTTCCCACGCAGGAGACTCGGACTGTCGTTACTCTTCCGAGACATATATGTGCCCAGCGTTTTTTTGCGGCTGCGAGTGCAACGCCAGGAGGCTCGGACTGTCGTTACTCTTCCGAGATATATATTTGCCCAGCGTTTTTTGCGACTGCGAGTGCAACGCCCACGGGTGCCGACATGGATGGGGCGCTTCCTAGCTGATGGCTCAGCATGAGAATCCGTACAGTGAGCAATGCGATCGCGTCTGTAGCTTGTACGTGGTACAGCTCGCAGCTCATGAATAGGGACAGCGGGAATGTCGCATATTGGAAATATCTCTTCATGAAACGCATGTTATAGGTGTGAATTGCACCTTACGAGTGCGGGAAACGTCCGCCGTTCATCCGCTGGCGATGCGAGTTGGGCGGTTGGGGTGGGGCACGAACGGGTGCAGGTGGTGTGATTGCCGGTCCACGACTTCGTGCGGCAGAGGCACTGGCGTATGGGTGCTGTGGTCGACAGAGGCTGCATGCTTTGTGGGTGGCGTCGAAAGATGGGCACTGTGGGCCCATCGATGTCTTAGTCGGCTTGGCGTCCCATAGATGGCGGTATCGTCGTTGCAGGAGCT
>NW_026047424.1:227500-232500 GCF_023864345.2 Schistocerca serialis cubense
AAGCGTCCCTTCCATCTCTGGTCGGGACTCTGTTTGCATGTATTAGCTCTAGAATTACCACAGTTATCCAAGTAACGTGGGTACGATCTAAGGAACCATAACTGATTTAATGAGCCATTCGCGGTTTCACCTTAATGCGGCTTGTACTGAGACATGCATGGCTTAATCTTTGAGACAAGCATATGACTACTGGCAGGATCAACCAGGGAGCTGCGTCAACTAGAGCTGAGCAGCCGGCCGCCCGGGAGTGTGTCCCGGGGGCCCGCGCGAACACGCAAGCGTCCGCTCAATTATTCTGCAAACAGGAGGAGGCTGAGCTCCCCTGCACAACACACCTCGAAACCCTCTCAGGTCCCGGCGGCGCGCAGCGCCGTCCTAAGTACTTGGTCGGGTTCGAGAGAGGCGCAATCGCCCGGAGTTAGGCGAGTAGACGCTTTAGGTGCGACCACCCGTGCTCCCAACTGAGCTTGCCGCTGCCGACAGAGGCCCGGGAGCGTGCTGTCGTGGCATTGCCGGCGGGAGACAACACGCGCCACCTACGGTGACCGGCAGCTCCAACGCCAGCGCCACAGAAGGACAAAAGCCCTACTTGGGTGCCGAAGCGAACTCTCCCAGCACAGCGCACGCGCCAACACGTCCGCACAGCTGCGATACAAACCACCTGCGAGAACCGCTGGGGCGACCGAGCAGCAGACGGCGTCGCGGCGCCGAGCGCCGGGCGGCGGCGCATCCTCAGCGCACAAAGTCCTCAATCGGACCAGCACACTGCAGATGGCCACCGCGCTTCGCACCGGGCCCGCGAGGACCTACTTTGGCCGCAAGGCGCCGCGAGCAGGGGGCGCCGGCGCGCAGCTGCGCCGCCTGCCGCGTCCGTCGGCCGGCGCGCCTGCCACCGGCCGCCCCCACCAGCCGGCTGTAGCGCGTGCGCCCACGCACCGCGCTGCCAGCACGCCGGGCGGCCCCCCCTCACCGGCCGGGGACGGTCCCACCCAGCCACCGCCGCGTATCGCCTCACACCCAGATCCCCTTTCACGTTCGTGGGCATGGTGGGTCCCCTTTCACGTTCGTGGGCATGGTGGGTATCCCTGAAACAACCGGTTAATAGCTCGACCGATCGTCGCCAACACTGATTCACCTCTAGCGAGAACAACCGCACCACAACGGGTTACCGGTTGTTCATTTGCGTAACGTCACCAGCAAACGTACACGTCCATCGCCATTTGCAACGAGTATTGCATGCCTGTGTCAGGTGTCACAACACACTACGTCTGCCCACATAGACGCAACAACAAGTGCACGCCTAGAGAACACGTGGAAGGTAGACCCCGTACGTATGCGGTGTCCATTGCGCGAACGACTGTCAGCCCGCCTCTGCAGCATGTCGCAGATGTGGAACGCGGTGCAACATGCTATCACGGTGTGTGAGAAGAGACGACTACGTCCGAATACACGCTCCACTACATCAACAGACTGCTCATGCTGATCGCCATCCAGGGCGTCCGTTCCTCCCACACGTCTGTATGGCGTACCACACTGCAATCCAGCTCTTATAGGGAGACGACACGTAGCTGCGTGCACAATATTTGGACTGTATGGTCCGCCGTTGCTAGGCGCTGTCGTCATACGGTCACATGGGCCACGATGTATCATTCAGTACATACGGAGCAATGTGCAGTACAGTTTGTGGGTTTTGCGTACATCGGCGGACAGGTGACAGGCCGTACCACAACGTAGGCTGAGTACGTCGGCATGCGAAGGGCATTGAACATGCAAACTTCTCACCGACCAGCTTGCGAAGGCAGGGGGGAAGGGGGGGGGGGCATGTACGTCCTGCTGCTATCCACACTACAGTGTATAGCAGGAGCATGTGGAAAGTCAGCAACACCTGCAAGGTGTTTAACATGACGCGATACACAGGGGACCGGGCAGTGCGAGTAGCGAACTATATTGCGAGGGTTGCGGTTAGGCAACACTACACTACTTTAACGGGTTGCATAACAATTACAGAGCAGGTTCAGCGACAACGTGCGTCAGGTTAAGGCGCAATATAGTTTAGGTTACGGCGCACTTTAGGTTAGGTTAAGGCACATTATAGGTTAGGTTAAGGCACAACATGGGTTACGTTAAGGCACAACATGGGTTACGTTAAGGCACAACATGGGTTAGGTTAAGGCACAACATGGGTTAGGTTAAGGCACAACATGGGTTAGGTTAAGGCACAACATGGGTTAGGTTAAGGCACAACATGGGTTAGGTTAAGGCACAACATGGGTTAGGTTAAGGCACAACATGGGTTAGGTTAAGGCACAACATGGGTTAGGTTAAGGCACAACATGGGTTAGGTTAAGGCACAACATGGGTTAGGTTAAGGCACAACATGGGTTAGGTTAAGGCACAACATGGGTTAGGTTAAGGCACAACATGGGTTAGGTTAAGGCACAACATGGGTTAGGTTAAGGCACAACATGGGATAGGTTAAGGCACAACATGGGTTAGGTTAAGGCACAACATGGGTTAGGTTAAGGCACAACATGGGTTAGGTTAAGGCACAACATGGGTTAGGTTAAGGCACAACATGGGTTAGGTTAAGGCACAACATGGGTTAGGTTAAGGCACAACATGGGTTAGGTTAAGGCACAACATGGGTTAGGTTAAGGCACAACATGGGTTAGGTTAAGGCACAACATGGGTTAGGTTAAGGCACAACATGGGTTAGGTTAAGGCACAACATGGGTTAGGTTAAGGCACAACATGGGTTAGGTTAAGGCACAACATGGGTTAGGTTAAGGCACAACATGGGTTAGGTTAAGGCACAACATGGGTTAGGTTAAGGCACAACATGGGTTAGGTTAAGGCACAACATGGGTTAGGTTAAGGCACAACATGGGTTAGGTTAAGGCACAACATGGGTTAGGTTAAGGCACAACATGGGTTAGGTTAAGGCACAACATGGGTTAGGTTAAGGCACAACATGGGTTAGGTTAAGGCACAACATGGGTTAGGTTAAGGCACAACATGGGTTAGGTTAAGGCACAACATGGGTTAGGTTAAGGCACAACATGGGTTAGGTTAAGGCACAACATGGGTTAGGTTAAGGCACAACATGGGTTAGGTTAAGGCACAACATGGGTTAGGTTAAGGCACACCATGGGTTAGGTTAAGGCACACCATGGGTTAGGTTAAGGCACAACATGGGTTAGGTTAAGGCACAACATGGGTTAGGTTAAGGCACAACATGGGTTAGGTTAAGGCACAACATGGGTTAGGTTAAGGCACAACGTAGGTTAGGTTAAGGCACAACGTAGGTTAGGTTAAGGCACAACATGGGTTAGGTTAAGGCACAACATGGGTTAGGTTAAGGCACAACATGGGTTAGGTTAAGGCACAACATGGGTTAGGTTAAGGCACAACATGGGTTACGTTACGGCACAACATGGGTTACGTTACGGCACAACATGGGTTACGTTACGGCACAACATGGGTTACGTTACGGCACAACATGGGTTACGTTACGGCACAACATGGGTTACGTTACGGCACAAATTAGGTTAGGTTACGGCACAAATTAGGTTAGGTTAAGGCACAAATTAGGTTAGGTTAAGGCACAAATTAGGTTAGGTTAAGGCACAAATTAGGTTAGGTTAAGGCACAAATTAGGTTAGGTTAAGGCACAAATTAGGTTAGGTTAAGGCACAAATTAGGTTAGGTTAAGGCACAAATTAGGTTAGGTTAAGGCACAAATTAGGTTAGGTTAAGGCACAAATTAGGTTAGGTTAAGGCACAAATTAGGTTAGGTTAAGGCACAAATTAGGTTAGGTTAAGGCACGATATAGGTTAGGTTAAGGCACGATATAGGTTAGGTTAAGGCACGATATAGGTTAGGTTAAGGCACGATATAGGTTAGGTTAAGGCACGATATAGGTTAGGTTAAGGCACGATATAGGTTAGGTTAAGGTACGATATAGGTTAGGTTAAGGTACGATATAGGTTAGGTTAAGGTACGATATAGGTTAGGTTAAGGTACGATATAGGTTAGGTTAAGGTACGATATAGGTTAGGTTAAGGTACGATATAGGTTAGGTTAAGGTACGATATAGGTTAGGTTAAGGTACGATATAGGTTAGGTTAAGGTACGATATAGGTTAGGTTAAGGTACGATATAGGTTAGGTTAAGGTACGATATAGCGTAGGTTCAGATACACATTGTTGTAGGGAAAGGTGTATTGGGGGGGGGGGCGGCAGGTTCGTTGATAGTGATTATCGTAATTGGATGCCTGCGGTATTATCCGATTTGTCACGTCAGGATGCACTTTTGGCTCATGACAGGCGGCGCTCCGATTCCATGGTTGTGGCAGATCTGTGTCTTTCATTCCTGCCATTGTTTGTGTGCTGTGACAGGAGGCAGTATTGTGATGTTGGGTGCACCACTGTGTAGGACATGTGTGGGTGTTCGTGGCTTAGCTGAGCAATGTGCGGATGTCGGAAGGGTGGGATATTGTGTTTTCTGGGTGGACCTCCCGGTCTGGTAATGATAGTGTGGATTGTGTCATGTGGCGGAGAGGATGCACTGGATGTTCTTCCATGCTGGTGGTTAGATATTGTGTGTGATAAGAGAGTAGTGTGTGATAAGAGTGTCTGGCTGACGTGTGGTTCTCATTGTGTGCAGAGTCTTTCAGCATGTATAGGGACGGTTGTATATATTATCTGTATTCTGATGGCTCTGCATCTATTACTAATCAGTGCCGTGTATACGGTTACTCTAGTTCCAGTCGAAACTGTTCTATCTCTGTACATTAGTGACACTGCGGCTCCACTATGTTGCCGCCCCTGTCGGCCGTTTCCCCCAGTGTATGGCTAATGATTATCAGCAATCAGTCTATTAGTCAATACCGGTAGTGTGACGACGTCAAATGTCCGGGATGGGGGAAGCTACACCCTTCCCGTGGGTCAGGGCCTAGAAAGACTCTTCCCACGCAGGAGACTCGGACTGTCGTTACTCT
>NW_026047424.1:237500-240000 GCF_023864345.2 Schistocerca serialis cubense
CAGCGGGGGATGTTGGTGCAGCCGTTTTGGGGAGAAGTGACGTCCGGGCGCGAAGCAGACGCTCGGGGAGGGCGCGGGCCAGGAGGAAGAGGTTCAAGAGTTTCACCAGGACTTCATGCGGCAGGCGCCGCAGCTCCGCTGGAGTCAGGCCGTCCGGCCCGGCCGCCGATCCCCTGGGCGGCAAGGCAGCAGCGACCTCCTCACGTGTGACCGGCCCCCATAGGCACTCAGGAGCGACAGGCTCCGAGTGCGGGAGAAGGCGGTCACGGATGAAGCCAGCGGTGGAGATCGGCTTCTTCGTGAAGAGGTCCGCCCAGAAGTCCAGCAGACCGGGGATGTCGGGTGGCGGCTGCAGCAGGGTGCCGTCCAGCAAGCCGCGCACGCAACGTGCACGCGACCTGCGGAAGGCGTCCTGTGTCCGCGCGAACTCCCAGCGGCGCCGCTTGCGCTTCTGCAGCGGCGGGGCGGCAGGCGGCCGCTTGGATGATTGGCGCGGCCGCTGTGCCCTGGTGATCGACCTCTCCCCCCTGGACCCGACCGACGCAAGGGCATCCGGGAGCATGCCCAGGATGACATCGGGCGGCGTGCCCCGCCCCAGACCAATGACTCGATCCAGAGCAGAGAAACGCTGGGCGGAAGCAGGTAGCCCCGCCAGATGCTCCCAGATGGCGGCGTCAGTCGGCCCCTCCGGCGGCGGCCCGGTGGTGTCGGCCGCGAAGTCCTCGGCTGCGTCGACGGGCGGCGCAGCGGCCTCGCCCGCGTCAGGCAGCGAGCTCGCTGCTCCCCGGCGGGACGCCGGCTCTTCCCCCCCGACCGATCTCAAGCGCCTCCATGAATTGGCGGACAAGCTGCTTGTGGGCAGCCTGCCGCCGTCGGCACTTGATTGCCTCAAGCGTTCGGTCGGGGAACATCCTAATAAGCTCTTGATTAACGAAGAAGAACCGGGCGTCCCTCTCAAGGAACAGTTCGGCCTCTGCCTTGGCGAGCGACAGGACTTCTTCCTCCGTCCACCTCGCGCGATGCCTCTCCGTCACGATCTCAGCGTTGGCGGCCGCAAGGTGTTGGCGGCGGCGATGGACCCCGAGACCGTTCTTCGTGGTAAAAGTGCGGTGGCACTCACTGCAAGCAAAGGGAGCTACACAAACTATCGCATTTTCGTTACGGCCGGTTGGCCGGATAGGTGCTGGGGTAGCTGGGGTGGCACCTTCAGCGGAAGGGCCACCATCTCTTGTTTCTTGTAGGCTGCCCCCAACTATAAAGGGATAATGCGAGGGGGGGCTGGTAACCCCCCCAAGCCCCTGGTGCGGTCTTCCACTCTGCGAAAATCAGCGGGCCCACGAGAAGGGGAGAAGACCGCAGGAGAGGAGAGGCTAAGAGGGCTAGGCCCATGTATTGCGCATCACTCTCCCTGTAACTATAACCCAAGGAAGGCACCTCGCAGCAGCAGCACGACTACATCAAGACCGCACTTCGAAAAGCCAAGTCCGGATGCAGCCACACCGCCGCCACTTGGCCACCTTAAGAGAGTCATAGTTACTCCCGAGAGTCATAGTTACTCCCGCCGTTTACCCGCGCTTGCTTGAATTTCTTCACGTTGACATTCAGAGCACTGGGCAGAAATCACATTGCGTCAACACCCGCTAGGGCCATCGCAATGCTTTGTTTTAATTAGACAGTCGGATTCCCCCAGTCCGTGCCAGTTCTGAGTTGATCGTTGAATGGCGGCCGAAGAGAATCCGCGCACCCGCGCGCCCCCGGAGGAGCACGCTAAGGCGGACGCGGCCTCGCAGCAAGGAAGATCCGTGGGAGGCCAAGGCACGGGACCGAGCTCGGATCCTGCACGCAGGTTGAAGCACCGGGGCGCGAACGCCGCGCAGGCGCGCGCATCCTGCACCGCCGGCCAGCACGAGGCCGACCAACGGCGAGAGCAGACCACGCCCGCGCTAAACGCCCGCACTTACCGGCACCCCTACGGCACTCACCTCGCCCAGGCCCGGCACGTTAGCGCTGACCCACTTCCCGACCAAGCCCGACACGCCCCGATCCTCAGAGCCAATCCTTATCCCGAAGTTACGGATCCAATTTGCCGACTTCCCTTACCTACATTATTCTATCGACTAGAGGCTCTTCACCTTGGAGACCTGCTGCGGATATGGGTACGAACCGGCGCGACACCTCCACGTGGCCCTCTCCCGGATTTTCAAGGTCCGAGGGGAAGATCGGGACACCGCCGCAACTGCGGTGCTCTTCGCGTTCCAAACCCTATCTCCCTGCTAGAGGATTCCAGGGAACTCGAACGCTCATGCAGAAAAGAAAACTCTTCCCCGATCTCCCGACGGCGTCTCCGGGTCCTTTTGGGTTACCCCGACGAGCATCTCTAAAAGAGGGGCCCGACTTGTATCGGTTCCGCTGCCGGGTTCCGGAATAGGAACCGGATTCCCTTTCGCCCAACGGGGGCCAGCACAAAGTGCATCATGCTATGACGGCCCCCATCAACATC
>NW_026047424.1:245000-250000 GCF_023864345.2 Schistocerca serialis cubense
GCAGCAGACGGCGTCGCGGCGCCGAGCGCCGGGCGGCGGCGCATCCTCAGCGCACAAAGTCCTCAATCGGACCAGCACACTGCAGATGGCCACCGCGCTTCGCACCGGGCCCGCGAGGACCTACTTTGGCCGCAAGGCGCCGCGAGCAGGGGGCGCCGGCGCGCAGCTGCGCCGCCTGCCGCGTCCGTCGGCCGGCGCGCCTGCCACCGGCCGCCCCCACCAGCCGGCTGTAGCGCGTGCGCCCACGCACCGCGCTGCCAGCACGCCGGGCGGCCCCCCCTCACCGGCCGGGGACGGTCCCACCCAGCCACCGCCGCGTATCGCCTCACACCCAGATCCCCTTTCACGTTCGTGGGCATGGTGGGTCCCCTTTCACGTTCGTGGGCATGGTGGGTATCCCTGAAACAACCGGTTAATAGCTCGACCGATCGTCGCCAACACTGATTCACCTCTAGCGAGAACAACCGCACCACAACGGGTTACCGGTTGTTCATTTGCGTAACGTCACCAGCAAACGTACACGTCCATCGCCATTTGCAACGAGTATTGCATGCCTGTGTCAGGTGTCACAACACACTACGTCTGCCCACATAGACGCAACAACATGTGCACGCCTAGAGAACACGTGGAAGGTAGACCCCGTACGTATGCGGTGTCCATTGCGCGAACGACTGTCAGCCCGCCTCTGCAGCATGTCGCAGATGTGGAACGCGGTGCAACATGCTATCACGGTGTGTGAGAAGAGACGACTACGTCCGAATACACGCTCCACTACATCAACAGACTGCTCATGCTGATCGCCATCCAGGGCGTCCGTTCCTCCCACACGTCTGTATGGCGTACCACACTGCAATCCAGCTCTTATAGGGAGACGACACGTAGCTGCGTGCACAATATTTGGACTGTATGGTCCGCCGTTGCTAGGCGCTGTCGTCATACGGTCACATGGGCCACGATGTATCATTCAGTACATACGGAGCAATGTGCAGTACAGTTTGTGGGTTTTGCGTACATCGGCGGACAGGTGACAGGCCGTACCACAACGTAGGCTGAGTACGTCGGCATGCGAAGGGCATTGAACATGCAAACTTCTCACCGACCAGCTTGCGAAGGCAGGGGGGAAGGGGGGGGGGCATGTACGTCCTGCTGCTATCCACACTACAGTGTATAGCAGGAGCATGTGGAAAGTCAGCAACACCTGCAAGGTGTTTAACATGACGCGATACACAGGGGACCGGGCAGTGCGAGTAGCGAACTATATTGCGAGGGTTGTGGTTAGGCAACACTACACTACTTTAACGGGTTGCATAACAATTACAGAGCAGGTTCAGCGACAACGTGCGTCAGGTTAAGGCGCAATATAGTTTAGGTTACGGCGCACTTTAGGTTAGGTTAAGGCACATTATAGGTTAGGTTAAGGCACAACATGGGTTACGTTAAGGCACAACATGGGTTACGTTAAGGCACAACATGGGTTAGGTTAAGGCACAACATGGGTTAGGTTAAGGCACAACATGGGTTAGGTTAAGGCACAACATGGGTTAGGTTAAGGCACAACATGGGTTAGGTTAAGGCACAACATGGGTTAGGTTAAGGCACAACATGGGTTAGGTTAAGGCACAACATGGGTTAGGTTAAGGCACAACATGGGTTAGGTTAAGGCACAACATGGGTTAGGTTAAGGCACAACATGGGTTAGGTTAAGGCACAACATGGGTTAGGTTAAGGCACAACATGGGTTAGGTTAAGGCACAACATGGGTTAGGTTAAGGCACAACATGGGTTAGGTTAAGGCACAACATGGGTTAGGTTAAGGCACAACATGGGTTAGGTTAAGGCACAACATGGGTTAGGTTAAGGCACAACATGGGTTAGGTTAAGGCACAACATGGGTTAGGTTAAGGCACAACATGGGTTAGGTTAAGGCACAACATGGGTTAGGTTAAGGCACAACATGAGTTAGGTTAAGGCACAACATGGGTTAGGTTAAGGCACAACATGGGTTAGGTTAAGGCACAACATGGGTTAGGTTAAGGCACAACATGGGTTAGGTTAAGGCACAACATGGGTTAGGTTAAGGCACAACATGGGTTAGGTTAAGGCACAACATGGGTTAGGTTAAGGCACAACATGGGTTAGGTTAAGGCACAACATGGGTTAGGTTAAGGCACAACATGGGTTAGGTTAAGGCACAACATGGGTTAGGTTAAGGCACAACATGGGTTAGGTTAAGGCACAACATGGGTTAGGTTAAGGCACAACATGGGTTAGGTTAAGGCACAACATGGGTTAGGTTAAGGCACAACATGGGTTAGGTTAAGGCACAACATGGGTTAGGTTAAGGCACAACATGGGTTAGGTTAAGGCACAACATGGGTTAGGTTAAGGCACAACATGGGTTAGGTTAAGGCACAACATGGGTTAGGTTAAGGCACAACATGGGTTAGGTTAAGGCACAACATGGGTTAGGTTAAGGCACAACATGGGTTAGGTTAAGGCACAACATGGGTTAGGTTAAGGCACACCATGGGTTAGGTTAAGGCACACCATGGGTTAGGTTAAGGCACAACATGGGTTAGGTTAAGGCACAACATGGGTTAGGTTAAGGCACAACATGGGTTAGGTTAAGGCACAACATGGGTTAGGTTAAGGCACAACGTAGGTTAGGTTAAGGCACAACGTAGGTTAGGTTAAGGCACAACGTAGGTTAGGTTAAGGCACAACATGGGTTAGGTTAAGGCACAACATGGGTTAGGTTAAGGCACAACATGGGTTAGGTTAAGGCACAACATGGGTTAGGTTAAGGCACAACATGGGTTACGTTACGGCACAACATGGGTTACGTTACGGCACAACATGGGTTACGTTACGGCACAACATGGGTTACGTTACGGCACAACATGGGTTACGTTACGGCACAACATGGGTTACGTTACGGCACAAATTAGGTTAGGTTACGGCACAAATTAGGTTAGGTTAAGGCACAAATTAGGTTAGGTTAAGGCACAAATTAGGTTAGGTTAAGGCACAAATTAGGTTAGGTTAAGGCACAAATTAGGTTAGGTTAAGGCACAAATTAGGTTAGGTTAAGGCACAAATTAGGTTAGGTTAAGGCACAAATTAGGTTAGGTTAAGGCACAAATTAGGTTAGGTTAAGGCACAAATTAGGTTAGGTTAAGGCACAAATTAGGTTAGGTTAAGGCACAAATTAGGTTAGGTTAAGGCACGATATAGGTTAGGTTAAGGCACGATATAGGTTAGGTTAAGGCACGATATAGGTTAGGTTAAGGCACGATATAGGTTAGGTTAAGGCACGATATAGGTTAGGTTAAGGCACGATATAGGTTAGGTTAAGGCACGATATAGGTTAGGTTAAGGCACGATATAGGTTAGGTTAAGGTACGATATAGGTTAGGTTAAGGTACGATATAGGTTAGGTTAAGGTACGATATAGGTTAGGTTAAGGTACGATATAGGTTAGGTTAAGGTACGATATAGGTTAGGTTAAGGTACGATATAGGTTAGGTTAAGGTACGATATAGGTTAGGTTAAGGTACGATATAGGTTAGGTTAAGGTACGATATAGGTTAGGTTAAGGTACGATATAGCGTAGGTTCAGATACACATTGTTGTAGGGAAAGGTGTATTGGGGGGGGGGGGCGGCAGGTTCGTTGATAGTGATTATCGTAATTGGATGCCTGCGGTATTATCCGATTTGTCACGTCAGGATGCACTTTTGGCTCATGACAGGCGGCGCTCCGATTCCATGGTTGTGGCAGATCTGTGTCTTTCATTCCTGCCATTGTTTGTGTGCTGTGACAGGAGGCAGTATTGTGATGTTGGGTGCACCACTGTGTAGGACATGTGTGGGTGTTCGTGGCTTAGCTGAGCAATGTGCGGATGTCGGAAGGGTGGGATATTGTGTTTTCTGGGTGGACCTCCCGGTCTGGTAATGATAGTGTGGATTGTGTCATGTGGCGGAGAGGATGCACTGGATGTTCTTCCATGCTGGTGGTTAGATATTGTGTGTGATAAGAGAGTAGTGTGTGATAAGAGTGTCTGGCTGACGTGTGGTTCTCATTGTGTGCAGAGTCTTTCAGCATGTATAGGGACGGTTGTATATATTATCTGTATTCTGATGGCTCTGCATCTATTACTAATCAGTGCCGTGTATACGGTTACTCTAGTTCCAGTCGAAACTGTTCTATCTCTGTACATTAGTGACACTGCGGCTCCACTATGTTGCCGCCCCTGTCGGCCGTTTCCCCCAGTGTATGGCTAATGATTATCAGCAATCAGTCTATTAGTCAATACCGGTAGTGTGACGACGTCAAATGTCCGGGATGGGGGAAGCTACACCCTTCCCGTGGGTCAGGGCCTAGAAAGACTCTTCCCACGCAGGAGACTCGGACTGTCGTTACTCTTCCGAGACATATATGTGCCCAGCGTTTTTTTGCGGCTGCGAGTGCAACGCCAGGAGGCTCGGACTGTCGTTACTCTTCCGAGATATATATTTGCCCAGCGTTTTTTGCGACTGCGAGTGCAACGCCCACGGGTGCCGACATGGATGGGGCGCTTCCTAGCTGATGGCTCAGCATGAGAATCCGTACAGTGAGCAATGCGATCGCGTCTGTAGCTTGTACGTGGTACAGCTCGCAGCTCATGAATAGGGACAGCGGGAATGTCGCATATTGGAAATATCTCTTCATGAAACGCATGTTATAGGTGTGAATTGCACCTTACGAGTGCGGGAAACGTCCGCCGTTCATCCGCTGGCGATGCGAGTTGGGCGGTTGGGGTGGGGCACGAACGGGTGCAGGTGGTGTGATTGCCGGTCCACGACTTCGTGCGGCAGAGGCACTGGCGTATGGGTGCTGTGGTCGACAGAGGCTGCATGCTTTGTGGGTGGCGTCGAAAGATGGGCACTGTGGGCCCATCGATGTCTTAGTCGGCTTGGCGTCCCATAGATGGCGGTATCGTCGTTGCAGGAGCTCATGCTG
>NW_026047424.1:257500-262500 GCF_023864345.2 Schistocerca serialis cubense
CCTTCCATCTCTGGTCGGGACTCTGTTTGCATGTATTAGCTCTAGAATTACCACAGTTATCCAAGTAACGTGGGTACGATCTAAGGAACCATAACTGATTTAATGAGCCATTCGCGGTTTCACCTTAATGCGGCTTGTACTGAGACATGCATGGCTTAATCTTTGAGACAAGCATATGACTACTGGCAGGATCAACCAGGGAGCTGCGTCAACTAGAGCTGAGCAGCCGGCCGCCCGGGAGTGTGTCACGGGGGCCCGCGCGAACACGCAAGCGTCCGCTCAATTATTCTGCAAACAGGAGGAGGCTGAGCTCCCCTGCACAACACACCTCGAAACCCTCTCAGGTCCCGGCGGCGCGCAGCGCCGTCCTAAGTACTTGGTCGGGTTCGAGAGAGGCGCAATCGCCCGGAGTTAGGCGAGTAGACGCTTTAGGTGCGACCACCCGTGCTCCCAACTGAGCTTGCCGCTGCCGACAGAGGCCCGGGAGCGTGCTGTCGTGGCATTGCCGGCGGGAGACAACACGCGCCACCTACGGTGACCGGCAGCTCCAACGCCAGCGCCACAGAAGGACAAAAGCCCTACTTGGGTGCCGAAGCGAACTCTCCCAGCACAGCGCACGCGCCAACACGTCCGCACAGCTGCGATACAAACCACCTGCGAGAACCGCTGGGGCGACCGAGCAGCAGACGGCGTCGCGGCGCCGAGCGCCGGGCGGCGGCGCATCCTCAGCGCACAAAGTCCTCAATCGGACCAGCACACTGCAGATGGCCACCGCGCTTCGCACCGGGCCCGCGAGGACCTACTTTGGCCGCAAGGCGCCGCGAGCAGGGGGCGCCGGCGCGCAGCTGCGCCGCCTGCCGCGTCCGTCGGCCGGCGCGCCTGCCACCGGCCGCCCCCACCAGCCGGCTGTAGCGCGTGCGCCCACGCACCGCGCTGCCAGCACGCCGGGCGGCCCCCCCTCACCGGCCGGGGACGGTCCCACCCAGCCACCGCCGCGTATCGCCTCACACCCAGATCCCCTTTCACGTTCGTGGGCATGGTGGGTCCCCTTTCACGTTCGTGGGCATGGTGGGTATCCCTGAAACAACCGGTTAATAGCTCGACCGATCGTCGCCAACACTGATTCACCTCTAGCGAGAACAACCGCACCACAACGGGTTACCGGTTGTTCATTTGCGTAACGTCACCAGCAAACGTACACGTCCATCGCCATTTGCAACGAGTATTGCATGCCTGTGTCAGGTGTCACAACACACTACGTCTGCCCACATAGACGCAACAACATGTGCACGCCTAGAGAACACGTGGAAGGTAGACCCCGTACGTATGCGGTGTCCATTGCGCGAACGACTGTCAGCCCGCCTCTGCAGCATGTCGCAGATGTGGAACGCGGTGCAACATGCTATCACGGTGTGTGAGAAGAGACGACTACGTCCGAATACACGCTCCACTACATCAACAGACTGCTCATGCTGATCGCCATCCAGGGCGTCCGTTCCTCCCACACGTCTGTATGGCGTACCACACTGCAATCCAGCTCTTATAGGGAGACGACACGTAGCTGCGTGCACAATATTTGGACTGTATGGTCCGCCGTTGCTAGGCGCTGTCGTCATACGGTCACATGGGCCACGATGTATCATTCAGTACATACGGAGCAATGTGCAGTACAGTTTGTGGGTTTTGCGTACATCGGCGGACAGGTGACAGGCCGTACCACAACGTAGGCTGAGTACGTCGGCATGCGAAGGGCATTGAACATGCAAACTTCTCACCGACCAGCTTGCGAAGGCAGGGGGGAAGGGGGGGGGGCATGTACGTCCTGCTGCTATCCACACTACAGTGTATAGCAGGAGCATGTGGAAAGTCAGCAACACCTGCAAGGTGTTTAACATGACGCGATACACAGGGGACCGGGCAGTGCGAGTAGCGAACTATATTGCGAGGGTTGCGGTTAGGCAACACTACACTACTTTAACGGGTTGCATAACAATTACAGAGCAGGTTCAGCGACAACGTGCGTCAGGTTAAGGCGCAATATAGTTTAGGTTACGGCGCACTTTAGGTTAGGTTAAGGCACATTATAGGTTAGGTTAAGGCACAACATGGGTTACGTTAAGGCACAACATGGGTTACGTTAAGGCACAACATGGGTTAGGTTAAGGCACAACATGGGTTAGGTTAAGGCACAACATGGGTTAGGTTAAGGCACAACATGGGTTAGGTTAAGGCACAACATGGGTTAGGTTAAGGCACAACATGGGTTAGGTTAAGGCACAACATGGGTTAGGTTAAGGCACAACATGGGTTAGGTTAAGGCACAACATGGGTTAGGTTAAGGCACAACATGGGTTAGGTTAAGGCACAACATGGGTTAGGTTAAGGCACAACATGGGTTAGGTTAAGGCACAACATGGGTTAGGTTAAGGCACAACATGGGTTAGGTTAAGGCACAACATGGGTTAGGTTAAGGCACAACATGGGTTAGGTTAAGGCACAACATGGGTTAGGTTAAGGCACAACATGGGTTAGGTTAAGGCACAACATGGGTTAGGTTAAGGCACAACATGGGTTAGGTTAAGGCACAACATGGGTTAGGTTAAGGCACAACATGGGTTAGGTTAAGGCACAACATGGGTTAGGTTAAGGCACAACATGGGTTAGGTTAAGGCACAACATGGGTTAGGTTAAGGCACAACATGGGTTAGGTTAAGGCACAACATGGGTTAGGTTAAGGCACAACATGGGTTAGGTTAAGGCACAACATGGGTTAGGTTAAGGCACAACATGGGTTAGGTTAAGGCACAACATGGGTTAGGTTAAGGCACAACATGGGTTAGGTTAAGGCACAACATGGGTTAGGTTAAGGCACAACATGGGTTAGGTTAAGGCACAACATGGGTTAGGTTAAGGCACAACATGGGTTAGGTTAAGGCACAACATGGGTTAGGTTAAGGCACAACATGGGTTAGGTTAAGGCACAACATGGGTTAGGTTAAGGCACAACATGGGTTAGGTTAAGGCACAACATGGGTTAGGTTAAGGCACAACATGGGTTAGGTTAAGGCACAACATGGGTTAGGTTAAGGCACACCATGGGTTAGGTTAAGGCACACCATGGGTTAGGTTAAGGCACAACATGGGTTAGGTTAAGGCACAACATGGGTTAGGTTAAGGCACAACATGGGTTAGGTTAAGGCACAACATGGGTTAGGTTAAGGCACAACGTAGGTTAGGTTAAGGCACAACGTAGGTTAGGTTAAGGCACAACGCAGGTTAGGTTAAGGCACAACATGGGTTAGGTTAAGGCACAACATGGGTTAGGTTAAGGCACAACATGGGTTAGGTTAAGGCACAACATGGGTTACGTTACGGCACAACATGGGTTACGTTACGGCACAACATGGGTTACGTTACGGCACAACATGGGTTACGTTACGGCACAACATGGGTTACGTTACGGCACAAATTAGGTTAGGTTACGGCACAAATTAGGTTAGGTTAAGGCACAAATTAGGTTAGGTTAAGGCACAAATTAGGTTAGGTTAAGGCACAAATTAGGTTAGGTTAAGGCACAAATTAGGTTAGGTTAAGGCACAAATTAGGTTAGGTTAAGGCACAAATTAGGTTAGGTTAAGGCACAAATTAGGTTAGGTTAAGGCACAAATTAGGTTAGGTTAAGGCACAAATTAGGTTAGGTTAAGGCACAAATTAGGTTAGGTTAAGGCACGATATAGGTTAGGTTAAGGCACGATATAGGTTAGGTTAAGGCACGATATAGGTTAGGTTAAGGCACGATATAGGTTAGGTTAAGGCACGATATAGGTTAGGTTAAGGCACGATATAGGTTAGGTTAAGGCACGATATAGGTTAGGTTAAGGCACGATATAGGTTAGGTTAAGGTACGATATAGGTTAGGTTAAGGTACGATATAGGTTAGGTTAAGGTACGATATAGGTTAGGTTAAGGTACGATATAGGTTAGGTTAAGGTACGATATACTTTAGGTTAAGGTACGATATAGGTTAGGTTAAGGTACGATATAGGTTAGGTTAAGGTACGATATAGGTTAGGTTAAGGTACGATATAGGTTAGGTTAAGGTACGATATAGGTTAGGTTAAGGTACGATATAGGTTAGGTTAAGGTACGATATAGCGTAGGTTCAGATACACATTGTTGTAGGGAAAGGTGTATTGGGGGGGGGGCGGCAGGTTCGTTGATAGTGATTATCGTAATTGGATGCCTGCGGTATTATCCGATTTGTCACGTCAGGATGCACTTTTGGCTCATGACAGGCGGCGCTCCGATTCCATGGTTGTGGCAGATCTGTGTCTTTCATTCCTGCCATTGTTTGTGTGCTGTGACAGGAGGCAGTATTGTGATGTTGGGTGCACCACTGTGTAGGACATGTGTGGGTGTTCGTGGCTTAGCTGAGCAATGTGCGGATGTCGGAAGGGTGGGATATTGTGTTTTCTGGGTGGACCTCCCGGTCTGGTAATGATAGTGTGGATTGTGTCATGTGGCGGAGAGGATGCACTGGATGTTCTTCCATGCTGGTGGTTAGATATTGTGTGTGATAAGAGAGTAGTGTGTGATAAGAGTGTCTGGCTGACGTGTGGTTCTCATTGTGTGCAGAGTCTTTCAGCATGTATAGGGACGGTTGTATATATTATCTGTATTCTGATGGCTCTGCATCTATTACTAATCAGTGCCGTGTATACGGTTACTCTAGTTCCAGTCGAAACTGTTCTATCTCTGTACATTAGTGACACTGCGGCTCCACTATGTTGCCGCCCCTGTCGGCCGTTTCCCCCAGTGTATGGCTAATGATTATCAGCAATCAGTCTATTAGTCAATACCGGTAGTGTGACGACGTCAAATGTCCGGGATGGGGGAAGCTACACCCTTCCCGTGGGTCAGGGCCTAGAAAGACTCTTCCCACGCAGGAGACTCGGACTGTCGTTACTCTTCCGAGACATATATGTGCCCAGCGTTTTTTT
>NW_026047424.1:267500-272500 GCF_023864345.2 Schistocerca serialis cubense
CTGGTGATCTCCATATTACCCTTCTATCCTTGCAGTAATCAAGCATCGACATGTATAAGCACTTTGGAGTTCTCAGCTCTCGCAGTCTTGCGAACAGCGAAGGCCAGAACAGATTATCGAAAGCACCCTGTATATCAATCGTCACACCGACAACATACTTCGCCTGCGAAGTTGAAGTTATGTGTAATGCTTGATTAACTGCATCATCTATCGACCGTCCAGCCCGAAAACCGTACTGACATTGGTTGAGCCCGTAGAGCTCCCTATGATCGCTCAGCCGTCCGCACAACAACCGTTCTTGGACCTTCCCCATAGTGTTCAGCAGACAAATTGGACGGTAACTCTTCACGAATTTTGGATCTCTATCTTCCCCTTTTTTGATAATGGTTGCCTCAGCGATCTTCCATACCTTTGGTACTCTTCCCTGCAAGAGGCACTCATTAAAAAGAGCTGTTAGATATGGCACGATTTTACTTTTTAGTTGTTGTAACGTTTCTGCTGTGATCTTGTCTATTCCGGGGGATTTATTTTTCTTCATGGTGTCAATAGCACGACTCACTTCCTCCTGAGCAAATGGTACAACCACTCCTTCATCTGGATACTCTTCTTGCATCTTCTGTCTCAAGAGTGCCTGGTGTTCATTATCTGAAGCCGGATCATCACTTGGGAGTAAACTTTCCATTAAATATTCTGCCGAATCTCGCCACCCTGATGTAGTAGAACCATCTGCCTTCTGAAGCGTCGACAAAATGAGAGGTGTCTTAAGCTTCTCACTCACGATTTTATACGGTAAGCCCCACACATTAGTTCGAAATTCCTTTTTAACGAACGTTTCCCAGTGCTTTATTCTCGTATTGATTAATTCCTCCTTATAAACTGCTTTGATTTCCCGATAAATTAGCAACCTTCTCTGCTTCTCTCTATCACCGAGAGACCTCTGATATGCGCGCCGTGCCCTACGAACATTTCTCTTTAATTCTGTTAGTGTGGAACTCCATGGCACTTTCGAGCCGCGAAAGAATGGACGCTTAGGTATGAAGGTATTCATAAGGTTTTGTATATGCACCTGTATTGCTTCTGCTGTCGAATCAATGTCAAAGCCATTCCCCTCCGGCACCTGCAGTTGAAACTCCTCCCTCATGCGCTCCCATTCTGCTCTTTTATAATCGAAGTACGTTCCTATATAATTCTCCTCCCTGTGTACATTGTTAACACTTACAAGGCTAAAGGTAATCATATTATGATCACTTGTAGTCACTCTGTTCAGTACTTCCCAGGCCTGTATCCTATTTAGCACACTTCCATTTGCCAATGTAATGTCGATATTAGATTTTGCCCCTGCTCTATTATGATAAGTTGGTGGAAACCCGGGTTTATTCACAATTATTAAGTTCTGCTCCGCAATAGCATCCTGTAGTTCAAGTCCTCTCTCGTCAGTTTCTCTACTGTTCCATAGTACTGATTTAGCATTTGCATCTATTGTGAAGATGTGATATCTGTTACCTCCAACCTCGTTGGCTCTTATCATTTTATCGAGATAGGGTTGTATCTCATGTGCATATTGAAAGTACAGGTTAGTTATGAGAAAGACACCCTCAGTTGTCGTTAGCTCCACAGTAACAGAGTGTTCATCATTTACCTGAGCAATTGTTGTCACTGATACTTCTCTTTTCAGCACCACAACGGCCACCATTGGATTCTCTCCATTCATGATCACTCTTGCACCCATTGGACAATGTACCAGTTTCCCTTTCGTAGTGTAAGGCTCCTGGATACATATAATATCCAAACCTCGGTCTTCTGCAACCTTCCATATTTCTGTCATTACGGTGGTGCTACGCATAGCATTAATCTGAGCAACAGTTATACCTAAATTCCTTCTACTCATTAAGGCTGTCTGACATGATTATAAAATCTAAAACCTGTCTTGTCGTACTCATAAACTGTTCTACCATAGCACTCCACAAATTCCTTGTAGAGCTCCTCTTGATCAAATTTTTCGTTCCGTCGGGTATATGCCCTCTGAAGTATCTCACCCAATTCTTTCTTCCCAGTTGGTAGATTATTACATCGCAAAAACAGCCTGTCGGCAGTTCCGGGATATGGAAAGCCGATTGTATTCCCTTTTGGATGCCCTATTCTGACAATGTGCCTAAGGGCTACAACTAATACACTCATGTCTTCTAATCTAGAGAGTCTGTAATTCTCTTCAAGATCAACATAAATCGATCGAGGATCCGACTGTTTATAGTCATTTCCCTCATTTGTTGTAGGCTTCAGTGTGTCTCCACTGTCTGTAAAGTCGGTCTGAGTACCAATAGTGATCATGTCGGGTTTATGACAGGGCTCGATAGTCTTTTTGCTTTTGCTCTTTAACTTTGACCTAATCTTGGAAAGAATTCCATGATTTTCAAGGCCAACGTTACACATTTTACTGCCTGCAATGGTAGAGCTAATGGTGCTGTCCTGAATTGATGAAGAAAGCTTTTTCCCCTGTACCTGGGGGAAATTACTATTGTCTGTGGTTTTGTTCTTATCGGTATCAACTATATTCTGATCATTATTTTCACTATTGCCTAACGCGAGGTCTGACTTATCCATAAGGTACATCTTATCTTCACTTGTAACTGTCATTTCGTCCTCTAATGTGTTAACATCCACGCAGTGGGCTAGTTCTAAAGTATGTAGAGGTTGCCTCTTCTCGCGTAGCATGTTCCTCCATGCAATTGCCCTACGCCAATTCCTAAGCCTCGTGGATGGTGGCTTATGTTTCCTACGTATCATATTCTTATCAGCTATTTGTGCAATTTCCTGACATTTGAAGTCTCTGCCTGGTATGAACTCTTCACTATATGGTGATAGCTTACTGTCCATAATCTGTACTTTCAATTAGTCTGCGCAAATATAGCTGATAGGTAGGGCACTGAGGACCTGGTGTATTGCACACCTTGCCTCTCGAAGAACACGGAATACACTTTGCTGGCTTATTTGAGTTCGGACAATTTGTTTTTTGGTGGTTGTCTTCACCACAATGTGAACACACAAAGGACTTAGCAGTACACTTTGCACTTCTGTGACCAAAATTCTGGCACTTAAAGCATTTGAAGGCAAAATAGTCTTTCACCGACAGTGATCTGAAATCCACATACACTCGTTTTGCTTCTACTAACAGCTTCCTCACTCTTGCACTTACTTCAAAAACATGGTTTACCTCCACCTTTCCTTTAGGACCAGTCTTAAAACAGGGTCGCATTTCTTCAAGGATCTCTTGTTTACTTATTTTGTCAGCAAGATTTTGCTGCCAGATTGTCTCTACTAGCTCTTGCTCACCGATTTCACTTGGCACATCATAAATAATGATAAGAGGACGCTTCTTCCTAGGTGGCTCGCACTTCAAAGTTTCAGCGACTTTACTATTTGTAGAGATCTTTTGGATATCAGCAGGGGATTCAGTTTCAACAATGAGAACACTGTTCACAGCACGCATACTTTTAATTTTGATTTGCTCTTTTCTTGGGTCAATCACACTTATAAACCTCTGCTTTGTTACTTTTGCATCACTCTCATCTTTTGATTTCACAAATAGTAAATTCGGCGCCTTTGCTTGTGCAGATGCTATTTTGGCTTTGGTGGTGGGTACATATTTACTTGGTTTTGCTACAACTTCAGCAAATGAAGGTGCAGCCACTTTTGGGATCTCGTCTTTAATATTCTTGATTTCTTTGGAGATTCCCTCACTCTTCTCAACAAGTGTCTCTCGCAGCCACTGGTTTTGCTTGACGAGCTCCTCGTTCCTACCAACTAATTTGCATTGGTACATCGCCCACAATGCTAGCTTGTTCCGCAATTCACTCATTACATTTACTGTAATCTTTTTGGTAGGTGTCATGTGTTCATCTATGAATTCCAAAATGTTAGTGTAATAGTCCTCAACTTTATTTAATTTGGTGCCCCCACGACTTTCATCCCCCACATTTCCTTCCTCGTCCTCTGAGGATGACATTATGCCAGCATATAGCACAGTCTATTGGACAAACTGTGAGCACACACAATATCTCGCAACAGCGAGGCAAGGTGCGTCGATCTACTCTATTTACCCAACGTCTGGCCCACTCTCACCAAGAGTGAGATAGAGTCGGATTCAGAGTTTAGTGGCAAGCTGATGTTATACTTGTCCGTGGTACAACGATCGAACAAACAGCCGCCCAAAGACTCGTGGTACACAGATCGAACTAATGTCGCTCGTGGTACACAGATCGAACTAATGTCGCTTCCTACCGCCTGTGGTACACAGATCGAACTATTGACGAACGTGGTACAAAGATCGAACTATGCACGCCTGTGGTACACAGATCGAACCATGTCTGACAGAGAATTTTGAGGTTAATTTACTATTCATACAGTTATTTGACCAAACTTAGTCACAGATTAGATCACTTTCAACGTGATTTACGCCTCTAGGTGCAGAAGCATACCTGCTGCATCAAAGTTATATGGAGGGAGACTGTACAGATTAAGATGTTCAAAATCAGTGTCACAATCAGATAGTCACAATCAAGAGTGAAACCAATACTCACAGTTCACACGTTTGACAGTTCTCGAATACCGACACGAACACGCCCACGGTAAGCGCAGCTCGAAAGTGACGATGTCGAGAAGAACTCCCGCGAAAATGCGAGTAATACACACACAAACTACAGATTTTTTCCTAATGCATAATCGACACAACACACCACGGCAGCCATCTTGAAGTAGATAGGGACAGCGGGAATCTCGTTAATCCATTCATGCGCGTCACTAATTAGATGACGAGGCATTTGGCTACCTTAAGAGAGTCATAGTTACTCCCGCCGTTTACCCGCGCTTGCTTGAATTTCTTCACGTTGACATTCAGAGCACTGGGCAGAAATCACATTGCGTCAACACCCGCTAGGGCCATCGCAATGCTTTGTTTTAATTAGACAGTCGGATTCCCCCAGTCCGTGCCAGTTCTGAGTTGA
>NW_026047424.1:277500-282500 GCF_023864345.2 Schistocerca serialis cubense
AGACGCGTCGCCGGTACGAGGACCGTGCGATCAGCCCAAAGTTATTCAGAGTCACCAAGGCAAACGGACCGGACGAGCCGACCGATTGGTTTTGATCTAATAAAAGCGTCCCTTCCATCTCTGGTCGGGACTCTGTTTGCATGTATTAGCTCTAGAATTACCACAGTTATCCAAGTAACGTGGGTACGATCTAAGGAACCATAACTGATTTAATGAGCCATTCGCGGTTTCACCTTAATGCGGCTTGTACTGAGACATGCATGGCTTAATCTTTGAGACAAGCATATGACTACTGGCAGGATCAACCAGGGAGCTGCGTCAACTAGAGCTGAGCAGCCGGCCGCCCGGGAGTGTGTCCCGGGGGCCCGCGCGAACACGCAAGCGTCCGCTCAATTATTCTGCAAACAGGAGGAGGCTGAGCTCCCCTGCACAACACACCTCGAAACCCTCTCAGGTCCCGGCGGCGCGCAGCGCCGTCCTAAGTACTTGGTCGGGTTCGAGAGAGGCGCAATCGCCCAGAGTTAGGCGAGTAGACGCTTTAGGTGCGACCACCCGTGCTCCCAACTGAGCTTGCCGCTGCCGACAGAGGCCCGGGAGCGTGCTGTCGTGGCATTGCCGGCGGGAGACAACACGCGCCACCTACGGTGACCGGCAGCTCCAACGCCAGCGCCACAGAAGGACAAAAGCCCTACTTGGGTGCCGAAGCGAACTCTCCCAGCACAGCGCACGCGCCAACACGTCCGCACAGCTGCGATACAAACCACCTGCGAGAACCGCTGGGGCGACCGAGCAGCAGACGGCGTCGCGGCGCCGAGCGCCGGGCGGCGGCGCATCCTCAGCGCACAAAGTCCTCAATCGGACCAGCACACTGCAGATGGCCACCGCGCTTCGCACCGGGCCCGCGAGGACCTACTTTGGCCGCAAGGCGCCGCGAGCAGGGGGCGCCGGCGCGCAGCTGCGCCGCCTGCCGCGTCCGTCGGCCGGCGCGCCTGCCACCGGCCGCCCCCACCAGCCGGCTGTAGCGCGTGCGCCCACGCACCGCGCTGCCAGCACGCCGGGCGGCCCCCCCTCACCGGCCGGGGACGGTCCCACCCAGCCACCGCCGCGTATCGCCTCACACCCAGATCCCCTTTCACGTTCGTGGGCATGGTGGGTCCCCTTTCACGTTCGTGGGCATGGTGGGTATCCCTGAAACAACCGGTTAATAGCTCGACCGATCGTCGCCAACACTGATTCACCTCTAGCGAGAACAACCGCACCACAACGGGTTACCGGTTGTTCATTTGCGTAACGTCACCAGCAAACGTACACGTCCATCGCCATTTGCAACGAGTATTGCATGCCTGTGTCAGGTGTCACAACACACTACGTCTGCCCACATAGACGCAACAACATGTGCACGCCTAGAGAACACGTGGAAGGTAGACCCCGTACGTATGCGGTGTCCATTGCGCGAACGACTGTCAGCCCGCCTCTGCAGCATGTCGCAGATGTGGAACGCGGTGCAACATGCTATCACGGTGTGTGAGAAGAGACGACTACGTCCGAATACACGCTCCACTACATCAACAGACTGCTCATGCTGATCGCCATCCAGGGCGTCCGTTCCTCCCACACGTCTGTATGGCGTACCACACTGCAATCCAGCTCTTATAGGGAGACGACACGTAGCTGCGTGCACAATATTTGGACTGTATGGTCCGCCGTTGCTAGGCGCTGTCGTCATACGGTCACATGGGCCACGATGTATCATTCAGTACATACGGAGCAATGTGCAGTACAGTTTGTGGGTTTTGCGTACATCGGCGGACAGGTGACAGGCCGTACCACAACGTAGGCTGAGTACGTCGGCATGCGAAGGGCATTGAACATGCAAACTTCTCACCGACCAGCTTGCGAAGGCAGGGGGGAAGGGGGGGGGGCATGTACGTCCTGCTGCTATCCACACTACAGTGTATAGCAGGAGCATGTGGAAAGTCAGCAACACCTGCAAGGTGTTTAACATGACGCGATACACAGGGGACCGGGCAGTGCGAGTAGCGAACTATATTGCGAGGGTTGCGGTTAGGCAACACTACACTACTTTAACGGGTTGCATAACAATTACAGAGCAGGTTCAGCGACAACGTGCGTCAGGTTAAGGCGCAATATAGTTTAGGTTACGGCGCACTTTAGGTTAGGTTAAGGCACATTATAGGTTAGGTTAAGGCACAACATGGGTTACGTTAAGGCACAACATGGGTTACGTTAAGGCACAACATGGGTTAGGTTAAGGCACAACATGGGTTAGGTTAAGGCACAACATGGGTTAGGTTAAGGCACAACATGGGTTAGGTTAAGGCACAACATGGGTTAGGTTAAGGCACAACATGGGTTAGGTTAAGGCACAACATGGGTTAGGTTAAGGCACAACATGGGTTAGGTTAAGGCACAACATGGGTTAGGTTAAGGCACAACATGGGTTAGGTTAAGGCACAACATGGGTTAGGTTAAGGCACAACATGGGTTAGGTTAAGGCACAACATGGGTTAGGTTAAGGCACAACATGGGTTAGGTTAAGGCACAACATGGGTTAGGTTAAGGCACAACATGGGTTAGGTTAAGGCACAACATGGGTTAGGTTAAGGCACAACATGGGTTAGGTTAAGGCACAACATGGGTTAGGTTAAGGCACAACATGGGTTAGGTTAAGGCACAACATGGGTTAGGTTAAGGCACAACATGGGTTAGGTTAAGGCACAACATGGGTTAGGTTAAGGCACAACATGGGTTAGGTTAAGGCACAACATGGGTTAGGTTAAGGCACAACATGGGTTAGGTTAAGGCACAACATGGGTTAGGTTAAGGCACAACATGGGTTAGGTTAAGGCACAACATGGGTTAGGTTAAGGCACAACATGGGTTAGGTTAAGGCACAACATGGGTTAGGTTAAGGCACAACATGGGTTAGGTTAAGGCACAACATGGGTTAGGTTAAGGCACAACATGGGTTAGGTTAAGGCACAACATGGGTTAGGTTAAGGCACAACATGGGTTAGGTTAAGGCACAACATGGGTTAGGTTAAGGCACAACATGGGTTAGGTTAAGGCACAACATGGGTTAGGTTAAGGCACAACATGGGTTAGGTTAAGGCACAACATGGGTTAGGTTAAGGCACAACATGGGTTAGGTTAAGGCACAACATGGGTTAGGTTAAGGCACACCATGGGTTAGGTTAAGGCACAACATGGGTTAGGTTAAGGCACAACATGGGTTAGGTTAAGGCACAACATGGGTTAGGTTAAGGCACACCATGGGTTAGGTTAAGGCACACCATGGGTTAGGTTAAGGCACAACATGGGTTAGGTTAAGGCACAACATGGGTTAGGTTAAGGCACAACATGGGTTAGGTTAAGGCACAACATGGGTTAGGTTAAGGCACAACGTAGGTTAGGTTAAGGCACAACGTAGGTTAGGTTAAGGCACAACGTAGGTTAGGTTAAGGCACAACATGGGTTAGGTTAAGGCACAACATGGGTTAGGTTAAGGCACAACATGGGTTAGGTTAAGGCACAACATGGGTTAGGTTAAGGCACAACATGGGTTACGTTACGGCACAACATGGGTTACGTTACGGCACAACATGGGTTACGTTACGGCACAACATGGGTTACGTTACGGCACAACATGGGTTACGTTACGGCACAACATGGGTTACATTACGGCACAAATTAGGTTAGGTTACGGCACAAATTAGGTTAGGTTAAGGCACAAATTAGGTTAGGTTAAGGCACAAATTAGGTTAGGTTAAGGCACAAATTAGGTTAGGTTAAGGCACAAATTAGGTTAGGTTAAGGCACAAATTAGGTTAGGTTAAGGCACAAATTAGGTTAGGTTAAGGCACAAATTAGGTTAGGTTAAGGCACAAATTAGGTTAGGTTAAGGCACAAATTAGGTTAGGTTAAGGCACAAATTAGGTTAGGTTAAGGCACAAATTAGGTTAGGTTAAGGCACAAATTAGGTTAGGTTAAGGCACGATATAGGTTAGGTTAAGGCACGATATAGGTTAGGTTAAGGCACGATATAGGTTAGGTTAAGGCACGATATAGGTTAGGTTAAGGCACGATATAGGTTAGGTTAAGGCACGATATAGGTTAGGTTAAGGCACGATATAGGTTAGGTTAAGGCATGATATAGGTTAGGTTAAGGTACGATATAGGTTAGGTTAAGGTACGATATAGGTTAGGTTAAGGTACGATATAGGTTAGGTTAAGGTACGATATAGGTTAGGTTAAGGTACGATATAGGTTAGGTTAAGGTACGATATAGGTTAGGTTAAGGTACGATATAGGTTAGGTTAAGGTACGATATAGGTTAGGTTAAGGTACGATATAGGTTAGGTTAAGGTACGATATAGGTTAGGTTAAGGTACGATATAGCGTAGGTTCAGATACACATTGTTGTAGGGAAAGGTGTATTGGGGGGGGGGGGGGCGGCAGGTTCGTTGATAGTGATTATCGTAATTGGATGCCTGCGGTATTATCCGATTTGTCACGTCAGGATGCACTTTTGGCTCATGACAGGCGGCGCTCCGATTCCATGGTTGTGGCAGATCTGTGTCTTTCATTCCTGCCATTGTTTGTGTGCTGTGACAGGAGGCAGTATTGTGATGTTGGGTGCACCACTGTGTAGGACATGTGTGGGTGTTCGTGGCTTAGCTGAGCAATGTGCGGATGTCGGAAGGGTGGGATATTGTGTTTTCTGGGTGGACCTCCCGGTCTGGTAATGATAGTGTGGATTGTGTCATGTGGCGGAGAGGATGCACTGGATGTTCTTCCATGCTGGTGGTTAGATATTGTGTGTGATAAGAGAGTAGTGTGTGATAAGAGTGTCTGGCTGACGTGTGGTTCTCATTGTGTGCAGAGTCTTTCAGCATGTATAGGGACGGTTGTATATATTATCTGTATTCTGATGGCTCTGCATCTATTACTAATCAGTGCCGTGTATACGGTTACTCTAG
>NW_026047424.1:287500-292500 GCF_023864345.2 Schistocerca serialis cubense
TTAGTTTTACTAACCGCTATTTGAAGTTTACTGTATGTACACCACTCACTTACAGTTTTTAAGACTGTAGTTGCTCGATTTTCAATTAAATTTCTAGAATCGCCAGTTATGATTACGAGCAGGTCGTCTGCATATGCTATTATACCAGCTACGTTTTCGTTATTTTCCAATATTTCCAAGAGTGGTTCTGTCAAAATATCCCAGAATATAGGGCCACAAATGGAGCCCTGGGGGCATCCCTTACTAATGTGCCTTATTATTGTGTGTTCTGGTGATCTCCATATTACCCTTCTATCCTTGCAGTAATCAAGCATCGACATGTATAAGCACTTTGGAGTTCTCAGCTCTCGCAGTCTTGCGAACAGCGAAGGCCAGAACAGATTATCGAAAGCACCCTGTATATCAATCGTCACACCGACAACATACTTCGCCTGCGAAGTTGAAGTTATGTGTAATGCTTGATTAACTGCATCATCTATCGACCGTCCAGCCCGAAAACCGTACTGACATTGGTTGAGCCCGTAGAGCTCCCTATGATCGCTCAGCCGTCCGCACAACAACCGTTCTTGGACCTTCCCCATAGTGTTCAGCAGACAAATTGGACGGTAACTCTTCACGAATTTTGGATCTCTATCTTCCCCTTTTTTGATAATGGTTGCCTCAGCGATCTTCCATACCTTTGGTACTCTTCCCTGCAAGAGGCACTCATTAAAAAGAGCTGTTAGATATGGCACGATTTTACTTTTTAGTTGTTGTAACGTTTCTGCTGTGATCTTGTCTATTCCGGGGGATTTATTTTTCTTCATGGTGTCAATAGCACGACTCACTTCCTCCTGAGCAAATGGTACAACCACTCCTTCATCTGGATACTCTTCTTGCATCTTCTGTCTCAAGAGTGCCTGGTGTTCATTATCTGAAGCCGGATCATCACTTGGGAGTAAACTTTCCATTAAATATTCTGCCGAATCTCGCCACCCTGATGTAGTAGAACCATCTGCCTTCTGAAGCGTCGACAAAATGAGAGGTGTCTTAAGCTTCTCACTCACGATTTTATACGGTAAGCCCCACACATTAGTTCGAAATTCCTTTTTAACGAACGTTTCCCAGTGCTTTATTCTCGTATTGATTAATTCCTCCTTATAAACTGCTTTGATTTCCCGATAAATTAGCAACCTTCTCTGCTTCTCTCTATCACCGAGAGACCTCTGATATGCGCGCCGTGCCCTACGAACATTTCTCTTTAATTCTGTTAGTGTGGAACTCCATGGCACTTTCGAGCCGCGAAAGAATGGACGCTTAGGTATGAAGGTATTCATAAGGTTTTGTATATGCACCTGTATTGCTTCTGCTGTCGAATCAATGTCAAAGCCATTCCCCTCCGGCACCTGCAGTTGAAACTCCTCCCTCATGCGCTCCCATTCTGCTCTTTTATAATCGAAGTACGTTCCTATATAATTCTCCTCCCTGTGTACATTGTTAACACTTACAAGGCTAAAGGTAATCATATTATGATCACTTGTAGTCACTCTGTTCAGTACTTCCCAGGCCTGTATCCTATTTAGCACACTTCCATTTGCCAATGTAATGTCGATATTAGATTTTGCCCCTGCTCTATTATGATAAGTTGGTGGAAACCCGGGTTTATTCACAATTATTAAGTTCTGCTCCGCAATAGCATCCTGTAGTTCAAGTCCTCTCTCGTCAGTTTCTCTACTGTTCCATAGTACTGATTTAGCATTTGCATCTATTGTGAAGATGTGATATCTGTTACCTCCAACCTCGTTGGCTCTTATCATTTTATCGAGATAGGGTTGTATCTCATGTGCATATTGAAAGTACAGGTTAGTTATGAGAAAGACACCCTCAGTTGTCGTTAGCTCCACAGTAACAGAGTGTTCATCATTTACCTGAGCAATTGTTGTCACTGATACTTCTCTTTTCAGCACCACAACGGCCACCATTGGATTCTCTCCATTCATGATCACTCTTGCACCCATTGGACAATGTACCAGTTTCCCTTTCGTAGTGTAAGGCTCCTGGATACATATAATATCCAAACCTCGGTCTTCTGCAACCTTCCATATTTCTGTCATTACGGTGGTGCTACGCATAGCATTAATCTGAGCAACAGTTATACCTAAATTCCTTCTACTCATTAAGGCTGTCTGACATGATTATAAAATCTAAAACCTGTCTTGTCGTACTCATAAACTGTTCTACCATAGCACTCCACAAATTCCTTGTAGAGCTCCTCTTGATCAAATTTTTCGTTCCGTCGGGTATATGCCCTCTGAAGTATCTCACCCAATTCTTTCTTCCCAGTTGGTAGATTATTACATCGCAAAAACAGCCTGTCGGCAGTTCCGGGATATGGAAAGCCGATTGTATTCCCTTTTGGATGCCCTATTCTGACAATGTGCCTAAGGGCTACAACTAATACACTCATGTCTTCTAATCTAGAGAGTCTGTAATTCTCTTCAAGATCAACATAAATCGATCGAGGATCCGACTGTTTATAGTCATTTCCCTCATTTGTTGTAGGCTTCAGTGTGTCTCCACTGTCTGTAAAGTCGGTCTGAGTACCAATAGTGATCATGTCGGGTTTATGACAGGGCTCGATAGTCTTTTTGCTTTTGCTCTTTAACTTTGACCTAATCTTGGAAAGAATTCCATGATTTTCAAGGCCAACGTTACACATTTTACTGCCTGCAATGGTAGAGCTAATGGTGCTGTCCTGAATTGATGAAGAAAGCTTTTTCCCCTGTACCTGGGGGAAATTACTATTGTCTGTGGTTTTGTTCTTATCGGTATCAACTATATTCTGATCATTATTTTCACTATTGCCTAACGCGAGGTCTGACTTATCCATAAGGTACATCTTATCTTCACTTGTAACTGTCATTTCGTCCTCTAATGTGTTAACATCCACGCAGTGGGCTAGTTCTAAAGTATGTAGAGGTTGCCTCTTCTCGCGTAGCATGTTCCTCCATGCAATTGCCCTACGCCAATTCCTAAGCCTCGTGGATGGTGGCTTATGTTTCCTACGTATCATATTCTTATCAGCTATTTGTGCAATTTCCTGACATTTGAAGTCTCTGCCTGGTATGAACTCTTCACTATATGGTGATAGATTACTGTCCATAATCTGTACTTTCAATTAGTCTGCGCAAATATAGCTGATAGGTAGGGCACTGAGGACCTGGTGTATTGCACACCTTGCCTCTCGAAGAACACGGAATACACTTTGCTGGCTTATTTGAGTTCGGACAATTTGTTTTTTGGTGGTTGTCTTCACCACAATGTGAACACACAAAGGACTTAGCAGTACACTTTGCACTTCTGTGACCAAAATTCTGGCACTTAAAGCATTTGAAGGCAAAATAGTCTTTCACCGACAGTGATCTGAAATCCACATACACTCGTTTTGCTTCTACTAACAGCTTCCTCACTCTTGCACTTACTTCAAAAACATGGTTTACCTCCACCTTTCCTTTAGGACCAGTCTTAAAACAGGGTCGCATTTCTTCAAGGATCTCTTGTTTACTTATTTTGTCAGCAAGATTTTGCTGCCAGATTGTCTCTACTAGCTCTTGCTCACCGATTTCACTTGGCACATCATAAATAATGATAAGAGGACGCTTCTTCCTAGGTGGCTCGCACTTCAAAGTTTCAGCGACTTTACTATTTGTAGAGATCTTTTGGATATCAGCAGGGGATTCAGTTTCAACAATGAGAACACTGTTCACAGCACGCATACTTTTAATTTTGATTTGCTCTTTTCTTGGGTCAATCACACTTATAAACCTCTGCTTTGTTACTTTTGCATCACTCTCATCTTTTGATTTCACAAATAGTAAATTCGGCGCCTTTGCTTGTGCAGATGCTATTTTGGCTTTGGTGGTGGGTACATATTTACTTGGTTTTGCTACAACTTCAGCAAATGAAGGTGCAGCCACTTTTGGGATCTCGTCTTTAATATTCTTGATTTCTTTGGAGATTCCCTCACTCTTCTCAACAAGTGTCTCTCGCAGCCACTGGTTTTGCTTGACGAGCTCCTCGTTCCTACCAACTAATTTGCATTGGTACATCGCCCACAATGCTAGCTTGTTCCGCAATTCACTCATTACATTTACTGTAATCTTTTTGGTAGGTGTCATGTGTTCATCTATGAATTCCAAAATGTTAGTGTAATAGTCCTCAACTTTATTTAATTTGGTGCCCCCACGACTTTCATCCCCCACATTTCCTTCCTCGTCCTCTGAGGATGACATTATGCCAGCATATAGCACAGTCTATTGGACAAACTGTGAGCACACACAATATCTCGCAACAGCGAGGCAAGGTGCGTCGATCTACTCTATTTACCCAACGTCTGGCCCACTCTCACCAAGAGTGAGATAGAGTCGGATTCAGAGTTTAGTGGCAAGCTGATGTTATACTTGTCCGTGGTACAACGATCGAACAAACAGCCGCCCAAAGACTCGTGGTACACAGATCGAACTAATGTCGCTCGTGGTACACAGATCGAACTAATGTCGCTTCCTACCGCCTGTGGTACACAGATCGAACTATTGACGAACGTGGTACAAAGATCGAACTATGCACGCCTGTGGTACACAGATCGAACCATGTCTGACAGAGAATTTTGAGGTTAATTTACTATTCATACAGTTATTTGACCAAACTTAGTCACAGATTAGATCACTTTCAACGTGATTTACGCCTCTAGGTGCAGAAGCATACCTGCTGCATCAAAGTTATATGGAGGGAGACTGTACAGATTAAGATGTTCAAAATCAGTGTCACAATCAGATAGTCACAATCAAGAGTGAAACCAATACTCACAGTTCACACGTTTGACAGTTCTCGAATACCGACACGAACACGCCCACGGTAAGCGCAGCTCGAAAGTGACGATGTCGAGAAGAACTCCCGCGAAAATGCGAGTAATACACACACAAACTACAGATTTTTTCCTAATGCATAATCGACACAACACA
>NW_026047424.1:297500-301687 GCF_023864345.2 Schistocerca serialis cubense
CCAGACTTGCCCTCCAATAGATACTCGTTAAAGGATTTAAAGTGTACTCATTCCGATTACGGGGCCTCGGATGAGTCCCGTATCGTTATTTTTCGTCACTACCTCCCCGTGCCGGGAGTGGGTAATTTGCGCGCCTGCTGCCTTCCTTGGATGTGGTAGCCGTTTCTCAGGCTCCCTCTCCGGAATCGAACCCTGATTCCCCGTTACCCGTTACAACCATGGTAGGCGCAGAACCTACCATCGACAGTTGATAAGGCAGACATTTGAAAGACGCGTCGCCGGTACGAGGACCGTGCGATCAGCCCAAAGTTATTCAGAGTCACCAAGGCAAACGGACCGGACGAGCCGACCGATTGGTTTTGATCTAATAAAAGCGTCCCTTCCATCTCTGGTCGGGACTCTGTTTGCATGTATTAGCTCTAGAATTACCACAGTTATCCAAGTAACGTGGGTACGATCTAAGGAACCATAACTGATTTAATGAGCCATTCGCGGTTTCACCTTAATGCGGCTTGTACTGAGACATGCATGGCTTAATCTTTGAGACAAGCATATGACTACTGGCAGGATCAACCAGGGAGCTGCGTCAACTAGAGCTGAGCAGCCGGCCGCCCGGGAGTGTGTCCCGGGGGCCCGCGCGAACACGCAAGCGTCCGCTCAATTATTCTGCAAACAGGAGGAGGCTGAGCTCCCCTGCACAACACACCTCGAAACCCTCTCAGGTCCCGGCGGCGCGCAGCGCCGTCCTAAGTACTTGGTCGGGTTCGAGAGAGGCGCAATCGCCCAGAGTTAGGCGAGTAGACGCTTTAGGTGCGACCACCCGTGCTCCCAACTGAGCTTGCCGCTGCCGACAGAGGCCCGGGAGCGTGCTGTCGTGGCATTGCCGGCGGGAGACAACACGCGCCACCTACGGTGACCGGCAGCTCCAACGCCAGCGCCACAGAAGGACAAAAGCCCTACTTGGGTGCCGAAGCGAACTCTCCCAGCACAGCGCACGCGCCAACACGTCCGCACAGCTGCGATACAAACCACCTGCGAGAACCGCTGGGGCGACCGAGCAGCAGACGGCGTCGCGGCGCCGAGCGCCGGGCGGCGGCGCATCCTCAGCGCACAAAGTCCTCAATCGGACCAGCACACTGCAGATGGCCACCGCGCTTCGCACCGGGCCCGCGAGGACCTACTTTGGCCGCAAGGCGCCGCGAGCAGGGGGCGCCGGCGCGCAGCTGCGCCGCCTGCCGCGTCCGTCGGCCGGCGCGCCTGCCACCGGCCGCCCCCACCAGCCGGCTGTAGCGCGTGCGCCCACGCACCGCGCTGCCAGCACGCCGGGCGGCCCCCCCTCACCGGCCGGGGACGGTCCCACCCAGCCACCGCCGCGTATCGCCTCACACCCAGATCCCCTTTCACGTTCGTGGGCATGGTGGGTCCCCTTTCACGTTCGTGGGCATGGTGGGTATCCCTGAAACAACCGGTTAATAGCTCGACCGATCGTCGCCAACACTGATTCACCTCTAGCGAGAACAACCGCACCACAACGGGTTACCGGTTGTTCATTTGCGTAACGTCACCAGCAAACGTACACGTCCATCGCCATTTGCAACGAGTATTGCATGCCTGTGTCAGGTGTCACAACACACTACGTCTGCCCACATAGACGCAACAACATGTGCACGCCTAGAGAACACGTGGAAGGTAGACCCCGTACGTATGCGGTGTCCATTGCGCGAACGACTGTCAGCCCGCCTCTGCAGCATGTCGCAGATGTGGAACGCGGTGCAACATGCTATCACGGTGTGTGAGAAGAGACGACTACGTCCGAATACACGCTCCACTACATCAACAGACTGCTCATGCTGATCGCCATCCAGGGCGTCCGTTCCTCCCACACGTCTGTATGGCGTACCACACTGCAATCCAGCTCTTATAGGGAGACGACACGTAGCTGCGTGCACAATATTTGGACTGTATGGTCCGCCGTTGCTAGGCGCTGTCGTCATACGGTCACATGGGCCACGATGTATCATTCAGTACATACGGAGCAATGTGCAGTACAGTTTGTGGGTTTTGCGTACATCGGCGGACAGGTGACAGGCCGTACCACAACGTAGGCTGAGTACGTCGGCATGCGAAGGGCATTGAACATGCAAACTTCTCACCGACCAGCTTGCGAAGGCAGGGGGGAAGGGGGGGGGGCATGTACGTCCTGCTGCTATCCACACTACAGTGTATAGCAGGAGCATGTGGAAAGTCAGCAACACCTGCAAGGTGTTTAACATGACGCGATACACAGGGGACCGGGCAGTGCGAGTAGCGAACTATATTGCGAGGGTTGCGGTTAGGCAACACTACACTACTTTAACGGGTTGCATAACAATTACAGAGCAGGTTCAGCGACAACGTGCGTCAGGTTAAGGCGCAATATAGTTTAGGTTACGGCGCACTTTAGGTTAGGTTAAGGCACATTATAGGTTAGGTTAAGGCACAACATGGGTTACGTTAAGGCACAACATGGGTTACGTTAAGGCACAACATGGGTTAGGTTAAGGCACAACATGGGTTAGGTTAAGGCACAACATGGGTTAGGTTAAGGCACAACATGGGTTAGGTTAAGGCACAACATGGGTTAGGTTAAGGCACAACATGGGTTAGGTTAAGGCACAACATGGGTTAGGTTAAGGCACAACATGGGTTAGGTTAAGGCACAACATGGGTTAGGTTAAGGCACAACATGGGTTAGGTTAAGGCACAACATGGGTTAGGTTAAGGCACAACATGGGTTAGGTTAAGGCACAACATGGGTTAGGTTAAGGCACAACATGGGTTAGGTTAAGGCACAACATGGGTTAGGTTAAGGCACAACATGGGTTAGGTTAAGGCACAACATGGGTTAGGTTAAGGCACAACATGGGTTAGGTTAAGGCACAACATGGGTTAGGTTAAGGCACAACATGGGTTAGGTTAAGGCACAACATGGGTTAGGTTAAGGCACAACATGGGTTAGGTTAAGGCACAACATGGGTTAGGTTAAGGCACAACATGGGTTAGGTTAAGGCACAACATGGGTTAGGTTAAGGCACAACATGGGTTAGGTTAAGGCACAACATGGGTTAGGTTAAGGCACAACATGGGTTAGGTTAAGGCACAACATGGGTTAGGTTAAGGCACAACATGGGTTAGGTTAAGGCACAACATGGGTTAGGTTAAGGCACAACATGGGTTAGGTTAAGGCACAACATGGGTTAGGTTAAGGCACAACATGGGTTAGGTTAAGGCACAACATGGGTTAGGTTAAGGCACAACATGGGTTAGGTTAAGGCACAACATGGGTTAGGTTAAGGCACAACATGGGTTAGGTTAAGGCACAACATGGGTTAGGTTAAGGCACAACATGGGTTAGGTTAAGGCACAACATGGGTTAGGTTAAGGCACAACATGGGTTAGGTTAAGGCACAACATGGGTTAGGTTAAGGCACAACATGGGTTAGGTTAAGGCACAACATGGGTTAGGTTAAGGCACAACATGGGTTAGGTTAAGGCACACCATGGGTTAGGTTAAGGCACACCATGGGTTAGGTTAAGGCACAACATGGGTTAGGTTAAGGCACAACATGGGTTAGGTTAAGGCACAACATGGGTTAGGTTAAGGCACAACATGGGTTAGGTTAAGGCACAACGTAGGTTAGGTTAAGGCACAATGTAGGTTAGGTTAAGGCACAACGTAGGTTAGGTTAAGGCACAACATGGGTTAGGTTAAGGCACAACATGGGTTAGGTTAAGGCACAACATGGGTTAGGTTAAGGCACAACATGGGTTAGGTTAAGGCACAACATGGGTTACGTTACGGCACAACATGGGTTACGTTACGGCACAACATGGGTTACGTTACGGCACAACATGGGTTACGTTACGGCACAACATGGGTTACGTTACGGCACAACATGGGTTACGTTACGGCACAAATTAGGTTAGGTTACGGCACAAATTAGGTTAGGTTAAGGCACAAATTAGGTTAGGTTAAGGCACAAATTAGGTTAGGTTAAGGCACAAATTAGGTTAGGTTAAGGCACAAATTAGGTTAGGTTAAGGCACAAATTAGGTTAGGTTAAGGCACAAATTAGGTTAGGTTAAGGCACAAATTAGGTTAGGTTAAGGCACAAATTAGGTTAGGTTAAGGCACAAATTAGGTTAGG
>NW_026047425.1:0-23471 GCF_023864345.2 Schistocerca serialis cubense
TTAGCATTCTTCTATCTGTGGATTTAATTCGGTTACATTGTGTTACATTTCCGCACCATGCTATTCCTGCATACTCTAGTATTGGTCGTATGTACATTTTATATATATGTAGCACTATTGGTGTTGCTGCACCTCCGTTTCTATGTTGTAGTAGTTTGATTTTGGCTAGTTTTGTGCTGGCTATTCCTATTTTTTGTGTTGTGTTGGTCTTCCAATTGAGTAGGTTATCAATCTCTAGTCCTAGGTATTTGGCTGTCTTCTTTGGTTCTACTTTTTGTCCCCAGAGTGTTATTTCAATGTCTTCTGGGTTTTGTTGTTTAAGCTGTGTGAAGTTTCTGTGGTGGATTATTAGTAGCTGCGATTTGGTCGGGTTTGGCCTAATTCTCCATGCAGACATCCATTCTTCTAATGATTTAATGTATCTGCTGGTTTTCTTTGATAACATTTCGGTTGTTGGGGCGTGGCACCAGAACGCTGTGTCATCAGCATATAGGGCAAGTTCTTCATTTAGTCCAACTGGCTTTGGTATATCTGATGTATATATATTATATAAGAGTGGCGATATGATTGCCCCTTGTGGCACTCCTGCCAGTGGTCTGAGCGTCTCTGATAGTTTGTCCCCTACTTTTACTTTTATGTCCCTTTCTGTAATGATGTTTTTTATTAGTTTTACTATTTCTAATGGGATGTCGTTTTTAATTAGTTTGTGTATGAGCCCTAAGTGCCATACTTTATCGAAGGCTCTCTCTATGTCGAGTAGCAGCGCTGCTACTACATTTCCTGTATTTATGGCTTCGGTGCTATTGCTGATAAGGCGGAAAATTGGGTCTATTGTACTTTTATTCTTCCTAAATCCGCTTTGCTCTTTTGGTAGAATTTGTCGTTTTTCTGCAAATTTTTGTATTCTATTAGTGAGTATTGATTCGAAGGTTTTGCCTATTACTGGCAGTAATGTTATAGGTCGGTATGACTTTGGGTCATGTTTTGGTTTTTGGGGCTTCGGCAGCATCTTAACTTGTGCATCTTTCCACTGTTGTGGCGTTTTCTGCAGTTTGAGTGCGGCGTTGAATAGGTTTTTGAGTGGTGGTATGATTACTTCCTGTGGTATCAGCCTTAGGTGGTGTCGTGTGATGCCATCCGCGCCGGGTGCTGTTACTTTCCCGCATGCTATTGCTGTTTCAATTTCCTTTGATGTGATGTCTTGTATGAGTTTTGTTTGATCTTTGTCATATACGATGTTTTGCGGCTCCTCTAGTGTTCTTGTTGTTTCGGTTTCTATTGTTTTTTCTGTTTCTTCGTTAAACCTCTCGTCTTGAGGATGTGTGTATATTTCCTTAAGCACTTTCATAAATTCATTGGCTTTCTTCTCTTCGCATGGTATAATATCTCCGTTTATTATTAGTGGTGGGTCTTGGTTTTGCTTTTCGTGTGTAATGCGTTTAAATTTTTTCCAAAAGTCTGCTGGGTTTTTGGGATCTAGTTTCTGAATCTTGTTGTTGAGGGTTCTGGCTCTGTGTTGTCTCAGTAAGAATTTAACTTGATCATTTAGTCGGTTCCACTGGTTTTTTATTGTTGGGTCACGGTTTACTTTGAATTGCGTATATACTTTTCGTTTTTGTTTTATAAGTTCTAGTATATTTGCAGGAATCCTTTCGCCTCCTTCTATAACTCTTCGTGTTGGGGCGCTGGTTTCGATGGCATCACTGATTACTGTCTTGATGTGGTCGTTCAGTTTCTCCATTTCTTCCTGGTTTCTGATCTGTTCGTGTGTTGTCCTTATGTTTTCTTTGATGTAGGTAATGTATTTATTTTTGTCTATGTTTTTTCTGTCTTTGTATGTTTTTGTTGTCGGTTTCATTCTTTCTGGGTTTATAGCTGTGGTGGTCGTTAGGAGTGGGAGGTGGTCGCTTCCTATGCTGTCTCCGATGTCTACGTCTCCTATGTGCCTAGCTAAGTCTGTTGTGTGTAGTATGTGGTCTGGTGTCGAGTCTCCTGTGTGGTTTATGAACGTGGGCTTGGTGTTATGCATTTTCAGAATGTGTGGATTTTCTTCTAGCAGTTCTTCCAGTTGTCTTCCGTTTCTATTTGTCCGTTTGTCTCCAAAGTTAATTGATCTTGCGTTGAAGTCTCCTAGAATTATGCTGGGCCCTAAGTTACAGATGTGTTTTAGTAGATCCTTTGGGATTTCTTCTGTAGGAGGGACATATATAACTGCGATGTGGATTGCTCTAAATGGCTTGGCTGCTACTTTTATTACTATTGCTTTGTGCTTGTCGAAGCATCTTGGCAGTTCAACCTCGGCGGTCGCTAACTTTTTGTGGTGTACAATCGCTATTCCGCCATGTGCCCATCCTCTGTGTCTCGCTTCGGTCACGTCATCTTTGCGATAGCATATATAGTCTAGTATGTTTATTGGTGCTTGCCCCACCCTAGTTTCTGTCATCCCCAGTAGTTGGATCTTTTCCTGCTTGATTAATTGTTCGATTAGTGGTTTTTTGGTATTGCAGCCATTCGCATTTACAAACCCTATTCTAGTACCCATCCTATTGGTGCTAGCGAACTTGCTGTTTTTCTGTTTGTTTGTTATCTTCCCCTACAGTGTCTCGGTTGCTCTCTGTGTGGGAAATACTGAAATGAATGCGGTTCCACGCTTGAGATACATTCATTTCTCGTCTGAAAAATGTCTTGGAGATGTCTTTCATGGCGGTTACAACGAGTTGCTTTCGGTCAGGGAGTATGTTTATAAGTGCCATCGTTGTCGCTCGGAGGAAGTCCTCACACACTACCATTTGTATTTTTTGCTTGTCGTCTGTTGTTTCACCCATCGGTTCATCTGTGCAGACGATCTTGGCTGTGGCTTCTATTGACACTGGTGTTTTTGGTCGTTTTGGGCATTTGATGTCCGTTGATAGATGTTGTCCGCCGCAGTTGACACAGGTTGGTTTATTTATGTCTTTCTGGCAATTTGCTATGGTGTGTGGCCCTCCGCATCTGTTGCAAAGCGGTTTGCTTTTGCAATTCTCGGTAGTGTGTTCAAATGTGTGGCACCTTGCACACTGAGCCGGTTGTGGTGGTGGTACATGGGACTGTTCTACTGGATGGAATTTGTGAAAGATTCTAAAATGGTTGTTGAGCAGGTTGTCTACTGTTGTTTTGTTTCGGGTTATGACCCTTATTTTTTGTATAGGTTTCCCATATTCTCTCGAGGTTATTCTTTTTACTTTCGTGTACTCAAGCCCTTGGTTTGTTAATTCGTCCTCTATGTCCTTTTCCGTAACATCATGTGTTACCTTAGTTATCACCACGCTGAGTGATGGTTCTGCGGTCTGTTTGGCTTGTGTTTGTCTGTTGAGCTTTTGTATTCTCGTTGCCTTCGCTTCTGGTCTGTATTGGGTGCATATGGTCCTATGGATGATTGTTTCGATGTCAGGGTGGAAGCTTGTAACTATTGCTGTGCGGTTTGGGTACACGACCATGTCTTGTACGTGTTGCAGTACGTTTAGTATTTTGAATTGTTCGTACAGCGACTTCTGTGTTTCTCCTGTGTTGAGATTTTCAATTTTTATTTTGATTTCCTCCCTGGTTTGTGTTTCCGGTTGTATCTGCGTGTCCGTTTTGTCTGCCGTGTTTCTTCGGGTGCGTTTGTTGGTTACTGTCTCCCATTCCCGGTCGTCATCATCTTGTTCGTCAGTTTTTCCGTGTGTCTCTGTCGTTTCTTGTGTGTTCTGATGGAGTGGAGCGTTGTCTTGCGGCTGGGGTCTGTCGATCGGTGCGTCTTTATTTGTTGTTTGTGGCGTTTTTGTCGCTTTTGGTTTTGCGTCCGAGGGTTTTTTTGGTCTTGGCTTTGAGCTAGCGGTCGTCTTCCTCGCGCGTTTGCGGTCTCCAGTTTGTAGACATTCGTCGTCCGTTGTGTCAGAAAGCATTTTGTCTGAGGCGTGGGCGGGTGCAGGTTCGTGACTTGGCGGTGGCATCAATTCTTGGTCCTGTGTCAGTGGCAGGGTTGGCTTTGTGTTCGCAGTCGTCATCGTCGGTGCAGAATTGTCACCTGCGATGATTATGCGTGAGCTTTCGTACGCGCTGGTAGTCGCTTGGGACGACATGTCGTCCTTCCGCGTGTTGTGGCTGTAGTTTTCAATGGGGTGTAGTGTAGTGTAGTGGTCTCCCTCCTAGTGTGTGTAGTGTAAGACTCTCCCTACTATTCTAGCCTTTGCGCTGCAAGCGCGGGCTGGTCTGTCCGCAGACAGGGCCCTGACTTGCGACAATCCCTGACTATCGGTTTCCCTACGTTCCAGCTTTCCAGAACATCTCGCCTAGCTGTGTTGGGAAACACGACAATTTGCTTTTATTCGTTTGAGTGAACTCAGGTCGGGAGTGCGCTTACACTTCAGTGGAAGGCATTTCCCGCTTCCTTTGTTCGCTCTTTGTGTTCTCGAGGCTCGAGGCTAGCAGCACAGAGTCCGCGTCGCAGCGAGTCAAGGGCAGGAGTGCGTGCCGGCGCAGCCGGGGTGGGGGTGCTTTATGGGCTCGGGTGCGGCGGCCGGTTGCGCGCGCGCCCCATTGGTCGGCGGCCGCAACAGGGCGAGCTGGTAAAGGTGCGGCGGCGGCTGGCGGCGGGTGCCAGCCGGCCAGCCAATTCCGAGGTGGGACTGCGAAGCGGACGGACGTGCGTCTACCTGTGCTCCGCGCCGCTATTGTGCTCCCAGCCCTGGAAATTCCCACCGCGCGCTCTCGCCGCCTTTGTCCAGAGCTCGCCTCGTTGCTTGCTTCTCGTGTGCTTGGTCGCCGCCTTGCGTGCTCGCGCTATAGCGGCGTGTTTTGCCGTACCGTCGGGGCTAGCGGGTCGCGCTTTGTTCTGGGTTTCCGGACGTGGTCGAGTGTGTGTTTTCAGGAAAAGCAAAACTGTCGATTCTAGAAAAGCAAAAGTCGTGTTGCACACTCAAGACCGGGGACGGAATTCTGGACCACTGAGCGCTCGTTCTGACATGGGATAGATCGAGAAGAAAGAAGAACATCGCGCCGCAAGTAGGCGACTATAAATCAGCGATATTGTTCGAGAATTTCTGTGCCATAGGTGTTAGGGAAGCTGCAGTCCAGGGACCCGCCGAGCCACACAGTCAAACAGACTGACTGTGAGGCCCTTGGTGGTATCCCGCGCCTGCTAGGTGTAGGGAAAGGTCACTGGCACGGAAATTGTCGAAATATAGGACAAATTCAGTAAACCGTTTCGTTTCACGGTTGCCCCACTATGGGGCACCCACAGGATCGACATCCAAGCGGCGACTCACACAGTGTGGACCCGACATCTATCGCGACTACATCATCATCTCTTTCTTCATCTATGGACCACCCACCCCCATCACCATCTTCAGTCACTAGCTCGGACTCTGACAATCTTGTCATTGCCACCGACAGTGACAGCAGCTCTATCTCGTCACTGGGCGAGGGACGTCTGCGGCGAAGCGGGAGGCTGCTTCAAAAACAGGAAAAATCTGGGCAGCCCCTGCAACCCGCTATTGCAGAAGAAATTCAACTGCACACGCCACCTGCCTCAGCAAAAGAAAACCCAAAACACGTCGAAACGGCAGAACAGGTAAATCCTGTTCTGCCACAGCAATGCCAGGGCACAGAAATCGAAATCACGAAATCTGACCGCCCCCAAAAACCAACAGATATCAGTGCGAACGCAGAAAGCGCAGCACCAACGCCAAAGGCCACCCAGACGACGTCAGAGGGCGGCAACAGGGGACAGGAGAAAATAAGTACAGTAGCTCCCCAGGCGCAAGGGGGCCCCACACAAAATAGAAACCAAAGAACTAACAGAGGTCGAAGGGTTCCCCCTATCACTGTGTTCGAGACCAAAGGGTACACGACCTTGATAGGACAAATTCAAGGAAAGCTAATGGGTGCCCTCAGTACCACGTACAAGGGTGATAGCATTGTCTATCAGGCTACTAACCCAGAGGATTTCCAATACCTCAAGCAAGAATTCAGGAAGCGTAATCTAGAATTCTTCACGTACAACGACGACCCGAAGAGTACACTGAAGGTCGTCGTTAAAAGACTGACGCCCTACTGGACCCCAGAGGACGTCAAGAACGCACTCGCCGAGAAGGGCTTTCCGGTGCAAGGCGTATTCCAAATGTCTAAGCCGCAGACAGAAATCGATGACTCTGGAAACATAGTATCAGCGCCAAGACGAAAAACGGCCAATTTCCAGGTCAATCTATTGAACACGGCGGAGGCTAGGAAAATATTCAAAGTGGAGAGACTACTTCATATGAAGGTTACCATAGAATTATACCAAAAACCAAGTGGGCCGACACAGTGCTATCTATGCCAGAGATTTCGACATGGGGCAAACCAATGCGAACTCGCCCCCAGGTGCGTTAAATGTGCAGGACCGCATCTTTCTGGCGCCTGCACAAAGAAAAGAGAAGAACCGGCCATATGTGCCAACTGTAGGGGCAACCATCCAGCCTCCTTCAGGGGCTGCCCAGAACGACTGAAGATCGTCCAGGCGTGGGAGCGACAGCGAGCATCAGCTCCTAGAAGGCAGGAACCACTTCCTAGGGCGCCACAGAAAAACTCCAACCCCCCTCCAGCACTATCCATGGAAGAAGTAAACCCCCCACCATCCCTGACTCCTACTAGAGCAGAAACAAGTCCTCCCAACCCTACTCAAACCCAGAGGAGTACAGAACCATCCACTCCACATCATCAGTCACACCAAGACGATAGCCCTACCGGCATTAGAACCTTAGCCGAGGTTGTGAAAACTGGGCGCACTCCTCCCCCCTCAAATACCCCTAAACCAAAGCCGCAAAGATCCCCCCTCAAGGCAACTCTGCCTGTAAAAAGAACCCCACCCCCACAGGTCGTCTCTCCCCCACAAGCCACACCCCTCCCCATCCCAACCCAACCTGAAACAAAGAAGGCAGAGACAACGCCACTGCCCTCAACATCAAAGGCTACAAATGTACAACCACCAAGGGCCATACCAGCCCAAGCCATACCCACCGAATCCGCCCAAGCCACAGCTGCACCAGCAGATTCCAACAACACTACTAACATCGTCAGTGGCCAGACCACTGCACAGGAAAGTTCTGTTCAGATCGAACAAGAACAGCCACTCCAGTTCCTATCAAAGATTTGGGCGCTCATTAAGTCCCTCATTTCACCAGCCGTCCTTCAAGGCATAACCCAGCTATGCACCAAAGTAGCAGCAGCCCCAGACTTAATTTCAACAATCACAATACTCGCCACCAACATCCTACCACTGCTTTCCAATGGCAAATGAAGATGAGAAGCAACATATCACCATCGCCATCTGGAATGCAGATGGCATCTATCACGACAGGTTCGAGCTCGAGATGTTCTTGGACGATCATGGAATCGATGTGGCTCTCCTCAGTGAGACCCATCTCACCCCTGACGACACCTTTCAGGTCCGCAACTATCAACTAATTAGGACGGACCGTCCTAACAGGCAAGGTGGCGGTACAGGTATCCTAATAAAACGGCGCATATGCCATCGCCAGGTACCTGTACCAAGACTGATTAACACAGAGGCAACAGCGGTAGAGGTTGTTCTCAACAACCGCCCCACACACCTGGTGGCAGTATACCATCCACCGAGCACAACACTATTTCCCCACGACCTGGACGGTCTCCTGAATGGCAGTCACAATACAATAGTAGGAGGGGACCTGAACGCCAAGCACAGGGCATGGGGTTGCCGCACCACGAACACCAGTGGAAATCGGTTATTAAGGTATCTTGATAACCATCCAGCAGTGCAGGTTGTCTCTCCAGACGAGCCTACTCACTTCCCGTATGATTCAAGGTGTCGACCAGACATACTTGACATATTTTTACTAAAAAATATCAATCTAGCAACCACTACAGAAGTTGTCAACAGTCTTAACTCAGATCACAGCCCTGTGGTACTCAGATTTGAGGGAGATCAGGACGTTCCCAACAACAGAGTACACACAACACTGTACACTGACTGGGAGAGATACAAGCAACTGGTTGCCTCACACATCCCAGACCATGCACCAGACATGCCAACCCACGCGGAAATAGATCTAGCCATAGAGGAGTTTACCAACATTATCAAGGCGTGTGGAAAGGCTGCCACCACCAAAATCACACATAACAATGGGCGATCCAACCTGCCCCCAGATCTAGCACAGCTAATATCGGACAAAAACCGCACGCGTAAAAGATGGCAGACCTTCCGAGACCCTCAGGATAGGAGACGCATGACCCAGATGGGCCATGAAATACAGACAAGACTGAAACTCCTGAGATGTTCCAGGTGGGAACAAAGTCTTCAGGCAGCTGAGAGAAATCCGGAAAAGTTCTGGGGGATAATAAAAGCTAGGCGGCAACCCCACAAAGCCAACAGACCACTACACGGGCAGAACGGGTTGGTTTACACACCAGAGGACAAAGCGACTGCCATGTCAAACACCCTCGAGCTCCAATTCCAGGAGAATGTCATAGAGGACGACGAGGACGAAGCAGATGCCCTGGAACAGCGGGTGGAACGACACCTCCATCGCAGACTTCGCGCCAGGCCCGACACGACCTTCGAACTGACCAGCGAGCGTGTAGTTGCAGCTATCATCAGGCGAATCGGCACTGCAAAAGCCCCTGGTCCTGACAACATCAAACCACCCTTCCTTAAGGCCCTCCCCCAACCTGCAATCTCCCATCTCACTGCCATCCTAAATAATTGTCTTACAACTCAGTATTTCCCTTCAACCTGGAAGGTTGCTAAAGTAATTTCAATCCCAAAACCAAATAAAGATCACCTATTCCCTCAAAACCATCGACCAATCTCCCTGCTCAACCATCTATCAAAATTACTTGAAATCCTCATCCAAAACTCCCTACTACAATTCCTATCCGCCAACAACATCCTTATCGCCGAGCAATTTGGATTTCGTGCTGGGCATAGCACAACACAACAAGCCATTCGTCTGGTGGAGCACATCTGCACAGAGAAGAGCCAGGGCAATAGCACAGCTGCCATTTTCCTGGACATTGAAAAAGCGTTCGACCGGGTTTGGCATGGCGGTCTGCTATACAAACTGTCGAAGATGAACTGCCCACTTCACCTGCTTAAAATAGTCCACTCTTTCCTGGTGGAAAGAAAATTCTACTCTACAGTTGATCGAGCAAACAGCGAGCTAAAACAAATAGAAGCGGGTGTCCCACAGGGATCTGTGCTTGGCCCCCTCCTATATCTACTATACACAAACGATCTGCCGAAGGAGCCGGGCGGCAACATTGCCCTATATGCAGATGATACTGCATTATACCACAGTGGCAGAAACATCAACTATTTAGCCTACCGCCTACAACGACACCTAGACAAAGTGACAAAGTGGTGCAATCTATGGAAGATAAAGATAAACGCAGACAAATGCCAGACTATCTTATTCAGCCACAAAATCAAACGCCCCATAGTGAACATCACGCACAACAACCAGGTACTACCCTGGAGAGAAGTAGTTACCTACCTCGGGCTAAAACTGGATAAGAATCTGACATTTGTGCATCACATTAAAGAGGCCAGAAACAAGGGCTCCGCCCGGCTCTTTCAGTTATATCCTCTCCTTAAAGGCAGGGGACTCACAATACCTGCCAAGCTCAAAATTTGGAAAACGATCATCCTGCCAGCCACGCTCTACGGTTCAGAAGCGTGGAGTATGGCAGCAGACACCAACCTTAAACAGTTGGAAATCATCCAGAACAAAGCCTTCCGTATAGTTGCAGACGCTCCATGGTTCTCGAGCAATGAGGAGATCAGAGCAATGTTAGGACAGCCATCATTTTATCACCTCATAAAACAAAAATCATTAAAATTCTATGAATCATCCAATGCATCACCACACCAACTCATCAACTCTCTGGGAAGGGATGAAAACCCTGGCCAGAGAGCACCAATCGCCACCATCCATCGCCAATTCAGGCGTTAGTCATATAAATTCATGTGCAAACATACATTTACACCATCATCGCTGCCGCCTCCACAACCATCATCTATCCAGGGGAAAACCAACCCCTAGCCAATACCATATATAACCCTGAATCCGCACCATAAAGGAACACCTCGTAAGACAGAGCGTTTCAAGGACGCTGGTTCTTCAAGTACACCATGGGTATAGACCCAGCCATTTCATGTCGGCGGGTGCCACTGTGTGGGGAGACGCTGACTAGAGCGGAGCGCTTGCTACTGGTGTTGCTGCTGCCGTACGTTGGTTCGAGATGCCGCCCAAGACTAGCGGGAAGGCCGCCAAGAAGGCTGGCAAGGCGCAGAAGAACATTTCGAAGGGCGACAAGAAGAAGAAGCGCAAGAGGAAGGAGAGCTATGCCATCTACATCTACAAGGTGCTGAAGCAGGTGCACCCTGACACGGGCATCTCGTCGAAGGCGATGAGCATCATGAACAGCTTCGTGAACGACATTTTCGAGCGCATTGCGGCCGAGGCTTCTCGCCTGGCGCACTACAACAAGCGCTCGACCATCACGTCCCGCGAGATCCAGACCGCTGTGCGGCTGTTGCTGCCTGGCGAGCTGGCCAAGCACGCCGTGAGCGAGGGCACGAAGGCGGTGACCAAGTACACGAGCTCCAAGTAAGGGGGTGGCTCTGGAATGGAAGGAAGGAAGGATGGAGAAGGCTCGTCCGTTGCGAGAGCGGCAAAACGGCCCTTTTCAGGGCCACCAACTTGCCTTTTGCGGGAAGGGCGGAATTGTTGTTGTTGTTGTTTGTGTGGACGGCTGTGATGTATGTGTGCATTTTGATTGTGGGTGGGGGGGGCGCGTCAAAGCGTGTTGCGCGGGGTACGGCCACGAGGTTGGTCGCCGTGGCGTGGAATGGTGGCACGCCTCGTTGGCGTGGTTTTTGACCCATTGGTGTTGTTGGTGTGTGTGTGTGTGTTACCCGTCTACGAGGGGGGACAGTGCGATCGGCGACTTTTGTGTCACCGTAACGACGGCCGTTTGCGGGTTTGTTTTGTTTGCACATCATACATGGCGAGGGTGAAATGTGAAATGTTTTTGTTTGGTTTTTTTTTTTTTTTTTGCCGCCCACTATTCCCTTTGCTGTACGCCGAGTTTGACAATGGTGCGACGTAACTGCAGCGTGGAGGTGTGTGAGTGACGTTGAAATGAACGTGCCATTAAGACGCATTGTTGTTGTATTGTACTGTACGTGTACGGCGACACGCACGATGATGTACCATTCGACTCTGATGTTTGATAGCCGTGTCTGACTGATTGCGTACGACGCACGCACACCGATGTCGTCATTCAAGATGCACGCGTGTCCAGTGCAGTATACAGTAAGCGCGACGACGGCGGCGGCGGTCGTTTGTTTGGCGAATGTCTGTACACGTGTTTGTCTGTGTCCATCCGGTATGTATTTGTTTGTTTTGAAAGTGTTTTGTGTGTCGGTGACGTGGTCCGATCCGTCGCCCCCTGAGTAACTGTCGATCGGCGCGATAGACCGGCGTCACGCAACTGAACCGAAGTCGTGGGCACACCCGTCATACTGTTGTACACCGTCGCGCTGAGAACGGTAACGAAAGGTTGACTTTGATCGGTCGAATGTCCGGGCAGAACGTGAGGAATGAGGCAAGAGTGCAAGGAGGGGGGGAAGGGAAAAAGGGGAGAAACGCATTCGTAGAGCAACGGAACGTTCCCGTGTCGGAGGCGTATTGGAGCCGCACTGAAATGCGTTTAACGGCGGCGCGGCTGCAAGTGTCTGCCGTGGTGAACGTTACCTTTGACGGCTGCATTGGGCTTTGCCTTTGCTTTTGCTTTCGCTTTCGCGTTCGCTTTCGCTTTCCCGGATGTACGTAACGTTTGTTGATATGGTTCTGAGGAAGAGTGTATGACAGTGCCGTGCCGTCCATGTTCGTGTGCCCTCCCATTGTGTGTATGCTATTGTCTGTGTACTTGAATGATGTATGTAGGTGTTAGTGGACATGTTTTACCAGTGGGGGGAAATGGATCGTCGATAGTTGCCGTCACTCTGTCACGGTCGAGATGACGCACCCTCCGTACAGAAAGGTGTCGAGAAAGTGAGTGTGTGTGTGTGTGTGTGTGTGTGTGTGTGTGTGTGTGTGTGTGTGTGCGTGCGTGCGTGCGTGCGTGCGTGCGTCCGTGAATTGGCAGTGTTTGGAGGTGGGCGTGCCCTGCATGTGGCCCGGAAGGCTGTTCGTTAGGCGGTAGTGTTGTGTGGACAGGGGAGGGGCATGCGTAACGCTGCTGGCATGGCATTTCGGGAGATGGGAGGGGGCAAACGAGGAAACGAGGAGCGGCGGCCAAAGACGGGACGGGGAGGGGCGCGGTGTGGGTGGCTTGCGCCTGTGCTCGGCGTTGTGGTTTGTGCAAAAGAGGAGGAGAAAAACAATGTGAGTTGCCAGGGAGGGGAGCGGTGTTGTGTTGTGGTTGTCGTGGTGTAGCCGCAGACGCGGCTGTCAGTGAACGTGGCGAGACGGACGGATGCGCGGAGGGGCGGGGGCGGCGCATTTCGCCGGTGCCGTGCCGTGCCATGCCTGAAAGCCGCGTGGTCGCTGTGTTGTTGGTGGCGTGGGGGCGAGGAGAGTACCGTACGGGTGTGCTTGTGCGCCGGAAATGGCACACTGCGCCCGCCCGTCTTGGAGGCTGATGGCTGTGGTGTGGAAATGGGGCGCGGTGATGTTGAAGCAGTTGAAGAACAGAAAAGAAACCAAGAAAACGGAAGGCGTGATGCGGCGGTGGTGGTGAGAGCGGGAAAAACAAAACAAAAAAAAAACAACAAAAAAAAAAAAAAAAGAAGGAAAAACAAAAAGTCTATCAATATTAAAATGTAAATGGAAATGGAAATGGACCCAGGTATAACCTCCCTGCACAAATAGCAGAGAGTCCGATGATAATAAAAATGTGCCAGAATGTTAACGTCCCTACAAAACAAACCCAACGATAATATTAATGAAAGAGTGAACCGTATGTAACATTGCAACAGACATAATGAAACCTGATAAATTGTATAAGGGCAGCAGCGTTGACCTTTGGCCCTGTATTCAGAATAAAAAGAGCCAAAGATCGTTACCCCAATGAAAAAGACACTGAAACACGTATGTAACATAGTAGCGATGGCGAGACATTGTAGCATCTGTGACCAGAGAGTTTGCGCTGGACTGCGCGAGTGTTGCGAGCGGTTCTCAGTCAGTCAGTCAGTCAGTAGTCGTTGCGAGTCCGTAGCTCTGTGTAGTTGAGGGCTGTACTCTGTCAGTAGTCGTCGCGTGCAGTACGCTAATAGTCGTCATGCAGAGCGGTCGGTCAGTAGTAGCAGCCGAGTGCGGTTGTGTGATGTAGGCGGTCGGCAACACTGGTCAAGATGGTGAATAAGGTATACTGTTAATTAATATAATCATTAGATAATGAAAAATTGTATTTATTGTAATTATTCTCCAACAAGTTCCCCAGTAATAATTTTTATTTCAAAAGCATTTTTCAAACATTTAATTGTTTATTGAACTAAAGAGTTCGTTGCACTTCACATTTCATTCCACTTCTTTGAAGAAAAATGTCACTAAAATCACAAAAAAAGAGAATATTATTATTTGCAATGCAGTTCCTCCAAGCGCTGCGCAACAACCAGAGCAGAAATGTGACATCCATTTATTCGGAGGTAAGACATTAATTCTGATTGTTTTGCACAGGGCCAAAGACCGATATTTCGGTTTAATTGAAGTTTCTTGTCACTGAACGGACGTTTTTAAATGTTGTGTGAAGACTTTATATTTGAGTCAGATTGCGAATTTCACATTTTTGTTGCCATTTTCAATACCTCTCATTGTGGGCGAGGTTACAATTAGCGCAATGTCCATTAGCATCCGTAAATAACATTGTCCATTATTTTAAATGTTGCTGGGAGGTTACAACACACACACAAAAAAAAAAAAAAAAACAAAAAAAAAAACAAAAAATTGCATTTATATCCGCTCCTCAATTGTAGATACCCCTTACACAGCTGTGTGCAATGAATGAGTGCTGGCTGGTAATTAATTGCACTCCTTGGAGGGAAATGCCATAGGAAGTAGTCTTTAAAAAGTGAATGTTTTTCGTTAAGAGACAAAAGTTACTTTAGAAAAAAAGTAATAGTGGGGCTTTTGTTGTTGAACAAAATAAGTACAATGAACATACGTTATCAGATTTGCGCAATGCAGCGTCACACCACCTTTTGATTATAACACAATAGACTATACATCGTCCCGAACCGTGACCAGAGTCGCGAGACGAGCAGAGCACGCCGCCGACGCCCGCTCAGTACAACCGTCCACCCGCTACTACTGTCGACCGACTACTACCTCTCCCGACTCGCGCTACAATATATATATATAACAACTGTTCCTGGCGACCCGGTGCGTGCCACTACTGTCGTCTGGCGCGGTCCAAGCGCCGACTAGCAGCGATAAAGAACTCTCTGGTCAGACAGAGATGCTGTCATGCCTCGCCATCGCTCTGGTAATGAATACATACGTGTTGCAGCGTGCGTACCACCGGAACACGCAGTGGCGGAGCCAAAGACTGTGTTGTCGAGGTCGAGTGCGAGCGGGAAGAGAGGCAGCGTCGGCACGGAGATGCAAGCGAGCGCGAGACGCACGGGGGCTGCGGCGTGGCGCGTTTGCGGTCGGCGCCTTTGGTGGCAACGGCCGGGACAAGCAGCGGTGTATGGTGTGGTGCGGGGCGGACAGGGGCGGAGGCGGCGCGACGACGGCATGGGGGCGAAAACGGGACGGGGGACGGCGGATGTTGAGAGGCGTCACGCGCGGACAGGACACAGACACAGAGACACACAGATTGGAAAGGGAGGGTGCGCGGTAGTAGTTGGGAATGTGCGTACCGTGCGGGATGGGAGTGGGCGAGGAACACGGTCGTGGCCCCTGTTTTGGGTGCGTGTGATGACGTCGGTGTGTTGTGGGAAGGGAAGGTGCTGTGGCGGCGGCGCGTAATGGGCGTAGGCCGAAAAGAGAAAGGAACGTGGGCAGTGTGTTGGCAAGCGTCGGTTCGACTGCGACGTTGATGGGCAGGGCAGGGCAGGGCAGGGCAGGGCAGGGCAGGGCAGGGCAAGGTTAATGGTGGTAGGAGTAGGCGTGTGGGCGCAAAAAATCTGCCGCTGCAGGCGGTGCCGTAACCGCCATGGCGGGAAGGAGAGAGGGCCAAAGAAAGAAAGAAGAAAACAAAAAAAAAAAAAAAAAAGGAGGGGGGGGCGAAAGTGGAGAGGCGGTGGTGTGAGAAGGGCGGGGGCGGAAGGAAGGCAGGAAGGACAAGAGGCGAGGCGACGGCTTGCTTTGTGTATCGGTCGGTCTCTGGCTATGCTTCGTTTTCTGCAGCAGGGTCGGTGCGCGGCGTGGCTCGCGGCAGTGGGAACGCCTGGTGGCTGGACGGCCAGCAATGCGGTTGGATGGGCGGCCACAGCACCGCACCTGTGCCCGAGGAGGAGACGCTGGCGGCGGGCCCTGAGGTGAGGCCGGCTCGGCTGGGGCTGTGGATGTGTAGGTGTGCGCCGCTGCTGCAACAACGAGTAAAACGCGAGAAGAAGGGATGGCGGTAGAGAGAGAGAGAAAAAAAAAAAAGGTCGTGTTGTGTTGATGCGCAGGCAGACGCGTACAGAGGGACGAGCCCGGTCTGCAGCAGGGTGTGGCCGTGCCGAGTGCAGAGCAGCGGCGGCTCGGTTCGGTTCGGCCCGGCCCGGCGGGCCGCGCTGTTGTCGCGGACGTGAGCGCCCCCTGGCGGGTGGCCGGAGGCGGCGCGGCGTGTTGGACGTGTGGCTGGTGGCAGTGCACAATTTGCGAGTGGCTGGCGGTGTGGTGTGGCGGTTGGCGCGTCGGGCGGCGGAGAGGTATGTGTTGCGGGCGCCCTTTGCTGCGCTGCGTCGTTGCGTGTGCCGTACAGGGCGGGCGCTTGTCGACTGTGTGGCGAATTGGCGTGAAACGGCTGCCGAGAGGTGTGTGGTAGCGAGCCGGTCGGTGGTGTCAGTGCGAAGGGGAATGTGCGTGCGTGTTTGGCGGTTTCGGTGTGCTTTTTGCGGCGTGAGAGTGGGAATTAGTGGGGCCGGCTGTTGTGTTGGTTCCTTGTGTCTTGTGTCGCGTAGCTTGATGGCAACGTGGAAGGACGCCGGTTTCGTTTTCGTTTCGAGCCTTGCGTGGCGTGTGGTTGTCGACGTTGACTGGTTGGCGTGTGCCGATGCACGTGCATGTGTGGGTCGCGAGTGCGTTTTTGGCTGGCTGTGTGTGTGTGTGTGTGTGTGTGTGTTTTGGGGGGGAAGGGGGAGGCGGTGGTGAAAGTGCAGTCGTCGGGTGGGGCTGGGGCTGTGCGTCGTGGCGGAAAGGTGGTAGGTTGCGGGAAGCGAGCCCGTCGTTGACGGTGTCGCGTGAGTTGTGAATCGAGTGGGGCGCGGGGCGCGGGACAGGAGCAGCGTGCCGCTGCGTCGTGGTCGTCAGCAGAGGCTGTGCGTGTGCTTGTCCTTTTTGTGGGCGGTTCGTGCGAGGCGTTTTTGTTTTGTGTTGCCCTAGTTGTTAGTTTATTTTGTTTGTGTTTGTTATTTTGAGACGACGACTGGTTGGTGGCGTGCGCGCGAAGTGGCGGTGTGCGCTTCCCGTGTCGTTTGTGTTGTTTTGTTTTTTTGTTTTTGTGTGTTTTTTTTTTTGCACTGGGCCCCGGTGGGTGGGTGCGTGTGTGTCGATTGCCGGCTGGCGAAAGGTGCGCCATCGGCGGGGTGGGTCGCCGGCACAAGTAGAGGCGGCGGCGTTGTTGCTGTTGTTGTTGTGTGGTGTTTGTTTTGTTCGGCTGTGTCGGCGAGCTGTGTTGCGGTGCGTGTGAATGGTGGTGCAAAAGTGCTGGCGTTGGGGCTGCGACTGCGACGGCGGCGAGCCGCGGGCGCGCCATTGATAGTGATGTTGTGAACAGCGGCTGTGTACGGTAGTGGTGTTGTTGTAGCACGACGTGCATCCGGGCCGGCGCGGAAAGCGCAGTTGCGGGCGGTTGCCCTTCGGTGCCAGCCATGTCGCGTGAGCGGCGGGTTGCTCTGGTGTCGACACGTGGTGCTCTGGGTTGTTGTGTGGTGCCCTTTGGCCGGTGGGGGTGGTTCGCGTGTGTCTGGTTCGCGCTCGGTGTCTGGTCGTGGTCGTGCTGCTCCCCCGTCTGTCGGCGGTTTCCGACGTCGTCTGTACGTTTTTGTTCGTTTGCGGCGTGCCTGCCGACGTCGTCCCGTCGCGACCTTTCAACCGAAAGTGTGGCGCCCGAAGGTGAACGAACGTAACCCTGACCTCGGCGCTTTACGCTGAGCCGAGCGAACCGAACCGAACCGAACCTAACCTGTGGTGTGGCGAGGTGAGCTCAGCCTGTGAGCCCCTAACGTCTACGTAAGGTAAGCTGTCCGGCTCACGCCTCACGTTTGAACGCTTTTTTAACCTACGTTTGACGCTTCTTAACCTAGCACTGACCCCTTAACCTAACCTAACGTGTAACCTAACCTAACCTAACCTAACCTCTGACGCCTGACGTGTTTGAATGCTTAACCTAAGTTTGACGCTTAACCTAACCCAAGTCCCCTTAACCTAACCCACGTCCACCTAACCTAACCTAACGTAGACGTGTAAACGTAATGTGTAACGCGTAACGTGTAAGGTCGGCTGTCGTGTGTGCTTGACGGCAGATTGGGTTGGTCTGTAGATTCGGATTGCGGTTTGCCTCGGTCGAGGGGTTGTGGGTCGGAAGCGGCGAGGGGCGGCGGCGCCTGTTGCGCAGGCGGCGTCCGTTTGCGGCGGGCAATTGTTGAGAAACGGCTGTGAATGTTGGCGGGCGAGAGGAGGAGGACGGCGCGCGATGTGGCCCGACGGCTGCGGGCCGATCGGGAAACGGCGGGAGGGCGACGGAAGGCGATGGGGCGGCGGAGGCGCGTTTGCACGGCCGTCATCGCCGCACGCCTCGGCTTGTGTGGCTGTGGCGCCGGCCGCGCTGGCCGGGCTGCCGCGGCGACGGTGTGGGAGTTTTGCCGAAGGTTTGGCCATTGTGGCGGGTCGTCGGCTGGGGCTGTGGGGGCGGCATTTGGGCGGGGGCGGCGATTCTCGGCGGGCCGACCCAGGCTGTAGCGCGCGGTAGCTGCAGTTTGGCCGTGGTTTGCGGCGCTGCCGTGGCGACTGGTTGGCGACTGTGGTGTGGCTGTGTGTAGCCCCATCCTCGGTGGTTTGAAAGGCGCGGGCGGTTGTGGCGCAGGTTTGGGGCTGCTCCGCACAGGCTGTCGGACGTTGGGCGGTAGCAAGCGCGGGAGGCGCGGCGCGGCGGCGCGCAGAGTGGCGGCCGCTCTCTCGGCCGTCCGCGCCCGCCCGCGACACTGGCTGGGCCTTGTGATTCTCTGCTCTGCTGCTGTGCTGTGCTTGCGTGCCTGCCGTCCCGCTCGCTCTCGCTGTGTGTTACGCGCGTCGTCGAAATGGCAGATCAGGCGGCTACGAACGAGACTGCTGCGGCACCCGCCGCCACCGGCACTACGAAGAAGGCCAAGTCTGCGTCGTCTGCGAAGAAGCCGCGCGCCAAGCCTGCGCACCCGCGCACCTCTGAGATGGTGACGGCCGCCATCAAGAGTCTGAAGGAGCGCGGCGGGTCGTCGCTGCAGGCGATCAAGAAGTACATAGCCGCGCACTACAAGCTGGACGCGGAGAAGCTGGCGCCGTTTATCAAGAAGTACCTCAAGTCGGCCGTCGTGGCGGGCGAGCTGGTGCAGACGAAGGGGAAGGGCGCGTCCGGCTCGTTCAAGCTTGCCGGCGCCGGCGGCGGGGGGGCGGCCGAGGGCGGCAAGGCTCGTGCTGGCGGTGCCAAGAAGAAGCGCGCCGCTCCGGCCAGCAAGGAGAAGAAGGGCGCCCGTGCGGCCGGCGCAAAGAAGGCTGGTGGCGTGAAGGCGGCGACCGGTCGGAAGGCGGGCGCCGCCAAGAAGGCGTCTGCGGCGTCGGCCGCTCCCGCGGGTGCGAAGAAGGCGGCTGCGGCCAAGCCGGCCAAGGCCAAGTCGCCGTCGAAGGCGAAGAAGGCCGCCAAGGTTCCGACGAAGAAGCCGAAGGCGCCGCGCCCGAAGAAGGCGACGACGCCGTCTAAGGCGAAGGCTTCGCCCAAGAAGAAGAAGTAGAGTAGAGTAGAGGAGAAAGAGATGGGAAAGGAAGGGTTTGGCGCTTGACTCCGTCGTCCCCACCCCCCGTCGTCGTCTAGTGGCGCGCAAGAGACGCGCGGCCCAAAACGGCCCTTCTCAGGGCCATCAAAGCACGTCGGGGAAGGTTTTGATTGTCGTGTTGCGTTTGGTGTGGGTGTCTGTCTGTATGCCCGTGGGGATGCTGTTTGCGTGCCGTGGTGGTTGGATTGCGGGGGTCGGTGGCGGGTGTGGGCGGCGGTAGCGGTAAGCGGTGTTGTTGTTGTCGTGGTTGATTGTCGCCGTGTTTGTGGCGGCGGCCGACGGTTGGTTTTCTGTCACGTTGTTTTGTTTGAATACGTTGGATGGCTTGCCTGCGTTCGTTCTTCTCGGATGTCTGTCTTGTCGAGTCGTGTCTGGTCTTTGTTTTGTTCCTTTGTGTGTGTTATGTTTTGCAACGGGGGGCACGTTGAGATGTGGAAGGAGTCGGCGGGGATTTCGGCGGCGTGTAGAGCGAGCGAGCGCGCCTGCCTGGCCGTTGGCCGTCGGAGTGGAGTGCGGGTTTTTTTTTTGTTTTCGAAACGAAAGCGGCGGGCGGCCGGCCAGCCAGCCAGCCGTGCGGTGTGACGTCGGCCGTTTTGGGTATTGTGCGCTTGGAGCGCCGGGGAGGGATGATGTGTGATTGTTGCGCGCTGCTAGCAGGCAGGCAGAGTGAGCGGGTGTGGCGGACGGACGGGAAGTGGTGGTTTTTGTTTTTTGGGTTGCGGGGCGAGAGGCAGGCGACCGACAAAGTTTGCTCGCGACGGAGAGATGTTAGTGGCCCTGAAAAGGGCCGTTTTTGTTTGTGCGGTGCGGTGCCGCGGCGCGGTTTAGGCGCGCTCGCCGCGGATGCGGCGCGCGAGCTGGATGTCCTTGGGCATGATGGTGACGCGCTTGGCGTGGATTGCGCACAGGTTGGTGTCTTCGAAGAGGCCGACGAGGTAGGCCTCGCTGGCCTCCTGCAGGGCCATGACTGCGGAGCTCTGGAAGCGCAGGTCGGTCTTGAAGTCCTGGGCGATCTCGCGCACTAGGCGCTGGAATGGCAGCTTGCGGATGAGCAGCTCTGTGCTCTTCTGGTAGCGCCTGATTTCTCGCAGGGCGACGGTGCCCGGCCTGTAGCGGTGGGGCTTCTTGACGCCTCCGGTGGCGGGCGCGCTCTTCCTCGCCGCCTTGGTGGCGAGCTGTTTGCGCGGCGCCTTTCCGCCGGTGGACTTGCGGGCCGTTTGCTTTGTGCGGGCCATGGCGGTAGCGGTAGCGGTAGCGGAGCGGCGTGCGTGGAGGTTAGGTGCGGCGCGGCGTCCGGTGCTGCCTTGACAACGGGCCCGCGCGCCTCCGTGCTGCGCTTATATGCCCTCGGTTGCGCGTGGTGGGGGGAGGGCGGGCCAGAGTCTATATAGGGGGGCGGCGGGCGCGCTGGGCGCAGACCGTAGCCGACTCGCCAGCCGCTGCAGCTGCTGTTTGTGCACGTTTTGCTTTGCCCGAGGAAGGAAGGATGACAGGCCGCGGCAAGGGAGGAAAGGGGCTCGGCAAGGGTGGCGCCAAGCGGCACCGCAAGGTGTTGCGCGACAACATCCAGGGCATCACGAAGCCCGCCATCCGCCGCCTGGCTCGCAGGGGCGGCGTGAAGCGCATCTCTGGTCTGATCTACGAGGAGACCCGCGGGGTGCTGAAGGTGTTCCTGGAGAACGTGATCCGCGACGCGGTGACGTACACTGAGCACGCCAAGCGCAAGACTGTGACGGCCATGGACGTGGTGTACGCCCTGAAGAGGCAGGGGCGCACCCTGTACGGTTTCGGCGGTTAGGCTGCGTCGCAGCGGGCGCTGGCCTTCCCGCGGCCGTGCTTGTGGGTGGGAGAGACTAGAAAACGGCCCTTTTCAGGGCCACCACACTGTTCGGAAGTTGAAAAGTGCGAAAGAGTCTGTGTTGTTGCTGCGTGTGTTTGTTTGTTTCTTTCTTTCTTTCCGTTTGAGCGACGTGATGTGACTGGGAGGGGAGAAGGAAAGGAAACGTGTCATGTGGCTGGCTGTGTGTGGAGCTGCTTCGTTTGTGTGTCTTTGTATCGATCGCGACGGAGATGGCGGGCTGTGTGTTGTTGTGCGAGAGGCGGTGATTATTTGCTTGCGTGGTTTGGCTCTGTGTGTTTGTTTGCGGCGGCGTTGGGGTTTCCGAGGCAAGGCGTGTGGGCATAGGCGGCCGGATCAGCTGTTTCGTTCGTGTCGACGGCCGTTGCGCGCGGGAGTGGAGGGCGGTGTGTCGACACGCCTCCCTTTAACAATGGTCATTATTGCTGCCGTTGTCGGTTTGGAAGGCGACTGCGACCGTGCAAAATGTGTGTGTGTGTGTTGGGCCACACGGGCTGTGTGGACGACAAGATGGCGGACGTGCGCCGGCGGCGGCTGTGCTGTGACAGTGCAAAGTTGAAACAAAACAAGGTGCGGCGAGGACGACTGAAATTTTGCTTTGGACGTAGGTTTGTGTGGTGGCCCTGAAAAGGGCCGATTGTTGTGGGCCGAGCCGGCAAAGCGCGTTGCGTGCAGGGGAGCACGCGGCGCTGCGATTGCCTGGCCTCCTTTAGGCCTTCTTCTCGGTCTTCTTTGGCAGCAGGACGGCCTGGATGTTGGGCAGGACACCACCCTGTGCGATGGTGACGCCCGACAGGAGCTTGTTGAGCTCCTCGTCGTTGCGGATGGCAAGCTGCAGGTGGCGCGGGATGATGCGCGTCTTCTTGTTGTCGCGGGCCGCGTTTCCGGCCAGCTCGAGCACCTCAGCCGCGAGGTACTCCATGACGGCGGCGAGGTAGACGGGCGCCCCGGCGCCGACGCGCTCTGCGTAGTTTCCCTTGCGCAGGAGGCGGTGGATTCTGCCGACCGGGAACTGGAGCCCGGCCCTGCTTGAGCGGGACTTTGACTTGCCCTTGACTTTGCCTCCCTTTCCGCGTCCGGACATGGCGATGGGCTAGCGACGGTGCACACGAAACGGAAACGAAAACGACCGGTGCGAGCGGCAGCGAGTCGAGCAGCGGAGTGCGTGCCGGCGCAGCCGGGGTGGGGGTGCTTTATGGGCTCGGGTGCGGCGGCCGGTTGCGCGCGCGCCCCATTGGTCGGCGGCCGCAACAGGGCGAGCTGGTAAAGGTGCGGCGGCGGCTGGCGGCGGGTGCCACTGTGTGGGGAGACGCTGACTAGAGCGGAGCGCTTGCTACTGGTGTTGCTGCTGCCGTACGTTGGTTCGAGATGCCGCCCAAGACTAGCGGGAAGGCCGCCAAGAAGGCTGGCAAGGCGCAGAAGAACATTTCGAAGGGCGACAAGAAGAAGAAGCGCAAGAGGAAGGAGAGCTATGCCATCTACATCTACAAGGTGCTGAAGCAGGTGCACCCTGACACGGGCATCTCGTCGAAGGCGATGAGCATCATGAACAGCTTCGTGAACGACATTTTCGAGCGCATTGCGGCCGAGGCTTCTCGCCTGGCGCACTACAACAAGCGCTCGACCATCACGTCCCGCGAGATCCAGACCGCTGTGCGGCTGTTGCTGCCTGGCGAGCTGGCCAAGCACGCCGTGAGCGAGGGCACGAAGGCGGTGACCAAGTACACGAGCTCCAAGTAAGGGGGTGGCTCTGGAATGGAAGGAAGGGAAGGATGGAGAAGGCTCGTCCGTTGCGAGAGCGGCAAAACGGCCCTTTTCAGGGCCACCAACTTGCCTTTTGCGGGAAGGGCGGAATTGTTGTTGTTGTTGTTTGTGTGGACGGCTGTGATGTATGTGTGCATTTTGATTGTGGGTGGGGGGGGGGGGGCGCGCGTCAAAGCGTGTTGCGCGGGGTACGGCCACGAGGTTGGTCGCCGTGGCGTGGAATGGTGGCACGCCTCGTTGGCGTGGTTTTTGACCCATTGGTGTTGTTGGTGTGTGTGTGTGTGTTACCCGTCTGCGAGGGGGGACAGTGCGATCGGCGACTTTTGTGTCACCGTAACGACGGCCGTTTGCGGGTTTGTTTTGTTTGCACATCATACATGGCGAGGGTGAAATGTGAAATGTTTTTGTTTGGTTTTTTTTTTTTTTTTTTGCCGCCCACTATTCCCTTTGCTGTACGCCGAGTTTGACAATGGTGCGACGTAACTGCAGCGTGGAGGTGTGTGAGTGACGTTGAAATGAACGTGCCATTAAGACGCATTGTTGTTGTATTGTACTGTACGTGTACGGCGACACGCACGATGATGTACCATTCGACTCTGATGTTTGATAGCCGTGTCTGACTGATTG
>NW_026047426.1:5000-10000 GCF_023864345.2 Schistocerca serialis cubense
AAACATACTTGGCAAATGCTTTCGCTTCTGTTCGTCTTGCGACGATCCAAGAATTTCACCTCTAACGTCGCAATACGAATGCCCCCGCCTGTCCCTATTAATCATTACCTCGGGTTCCGAAAACCAACAAAATAGAACCGAGGTCCTATTCCATTATTCCATGCACACAGTATTCAGGCGGGCTTGCCTGCTTTAAGCACTCTAATTTGTTCAAAGTAAACGTGCCGGCCCACCGAGACACTCAATAAAGAGCACCCTGGTAGGATTTCAACGGGGTCCGCCTCGGGACGCACGAGCACGCACGAGGCGGTCGCACGCCTTCGGCTCGCCCCACCGGCAGGACGTCCCACGATACATGCCAGTTAAACACCGACGGGCGGTGAACCAACAGCGTGGGACACAAATCCAACTACGAGCTTTTTAACCGCAACAACTTTAATATACGCTATTGGAGCTGGAATTACCGCGGCTGCTGGCACCAGACTTGCCCTCCAATAGATACTCGTTAAAGGATTTAAAGTGTACTCATTCCGATTACGGGGCCTCGGATGAGTCCCGTATCGTTATTTTTCGTCACTACCTCCCCGTGCCGGGAGTGGGTAATTTGCGCGCCTGCTGCCTTCCTTGGATGTGGTAGCCGTTTCTCAGGCTCCCTCTCCGGAATCGAACCCTGATTCCCCGTTACCCGTTACAACCATGGTAGGCGCAGAACCTACCATCGACAGTTGATAAGGCAGACATTTGAAAGATGCGTCGCCGGTACGAGGACCGTGCGATCAGCCCAAAGTTATTCAGAGTCACCAAGGCAAACGGACCGGACGAGCCGACCGATTGGTTTTGATCTAATAAAAGCGTCCCTTCCATCTCTGGTCGGGACTCTGTTTGCATGTATTAGCTCTAGAATTACCACAGTTATCCAAGTAACGTGGGTACGATCTAAGGAACCATAACTGATTTAATGAGCCATTCGCGGTTTCACCTTAATGCGGCTTGTACTGAGACATGCATGGCTTAATCTTTGAGACAAGCATATGACTACTGGCAGGATCAACCAGGGAGCTGCGTCAACTAGAGCTGAGCAGCCGGCCGCCCGGGAGTGTGTCCCGGGGGCCCGCGCGAACACGCAAGCGTCCGCTCAATTATTCTGCAAACAGGAGGAGGCTGAGCTCCCCTGCACAACACACCTCGAAACCCTCTCAGGTCCCGGCGGCGCGCAGCGCCGTCCTAAGTACTTGGTCGGGTTCGAGAGAGGCGCAATCGCCCGGAGTTAGGCGAGTAGACGCTTTAGGTGCGACCACCCGTGCTCCCAACTGAGCTTGCCGCTGCCGACAGAGGCCCGGGAGCGTGCTGTCGTGGCATTGCCGGCGGGAGACAACACGCGCCACCTACGGTGACCGGCAGCTCCAACGCCAGCGCCACAGAAGGACAAAAGCCCCACTTGGGTGCCGAAGCGAACTCTCCCAGCACAGCGCACGCGCCAACACGTCCGCACAGCTGCGATACAAACCACCTGCGAGAACCGCTGGGGCGACCGAGCAGCAGACGGCGTCGCGGCGCCGAGCGCCGGGCGGCGGCGCATCCTCAGCGCACACAGTCCTCAATCGGACCAGCACACTGCAGATGGCCACCGCGCTTCGCACCGGGCCCGCGAGGACCTACTTTGGCCGCAAGGCGCCGCGAGCAGGGGGCGCCGGCGCGCAGCTGCGCCGCCTGCCGCGTCCGTCGGCCGGCGCGCCTGCCACTGGCCGCCCCCACCAGCCGGCTGTAGCGCGTGCGCCCACGCACCGCGCTGCCAGCACGCCGGGCGGCCCCCCCTCACCGGCCGGGGACGGTCCCACCCAGCCACCGCCGCGTATCGCCTCACACCCAGATCCCCTTTCGCGTTCGTGGGCATGGTGGGTCCCCTTTCACGTTCGTGGGCATGGTGGGTATCCCTGAAACAACCGGTTAATAGCTCGACCGATCGTCGCCAACACTGATTCACCTCTAGCGAGAACAACCGCACCACAACGGGTTACCTGTTGTTCATTTGCGTAACGTCACCAGCAAACGTAGACGTCCATCGCCATTTGCAACGAGTATTGCATGCCTGTGTCAGGTGTCACAACACACTACGTCTGCCCACATAGACGCAACAACATGTGCACGCCTCGAGAACACGTGGAAGGTAGCCCCCGTACGTATGCGGTGTCCATTGCGCGAACGACTGTCAGCCGGCCTCTGCAGGATGTCGCAGATGTGGAACGCGGTGCAACATGCTATCACGGTGTGTGAGAAGAGACGACTACGTCCGAATACACGCTCCACTACATCAACAGACTGCTCATGCTGATCGCCATCCAGGGCGTCCGTTCCTCCCACACGTCTGAATGGCGTACCACACTGCAATCCAGCTCTTATAGGGAGACGACACGTAGCTGCGTGCACAATATTTGGACTGTATGGTCTGCCGTTGCTAGGCGCAGTCGTCGTACGGTCACACATGTGCCACGATGTATCATTCAGTACATACGGACCAATGTGCAGTACAGTTTGTGGGTTTTGCGTACATCGGCGGACAGGTGACAGGCCGTACCACAACGTAGGCTGAGTACGTCGGCATGCGAAGGGCATTGAACATGCAAACTTCTCAACGACCAGCTTGCGAAGGCAGGGGGGAAGGGGGGGGGGCATGTACGTCCTGCTGCTATCCACATTACAGTGTATAGCAGGAGCATGTGGAAAGTCAGCAACACCTGCAAGGTGTTTAACATGACGCGATACACAGGGGACCGGGCAGTGCGAATAGCGAACTATATTGCGAGGGTTGCGGTTAGGCAACACTACACTAATTTAACGAGTTGCATAACAATTACAGAGCAGGTTCAGCGACAACGTGCGTCAGGTTAAGGCGCAATATAGGTTAGGTTGAGGCACAATATAGGTTAGGTTAAGGCACAACATGGGTTACGTTAAGGCACAAATTGGGTTACGTTAAGGCACAACATGGGTTACGTTAAGGCACAACATGGGTTACGTTAAGGCACAAATTAGGTTACGTTAAGGCACAAATTAGGTTACGTTAAGGCACAAATTAGGTTACGTTAAGGCACAAATTAGGTTACGTTAAGGCACAAATTAGGTTACGTTAAGGCACAAATTAGGTTACGTTAAGGCACAAATTAGGTTACGTTAAGGCACAAATTAGGTTACGTTAAGGCACAAATTAGGTTACGTTAAGGCACAAATTAGGTTACGTTAAGGCACAAATTAGGTTACGTTAAGGCACAAATTAGGTTACGTTAAGGCACAAATTAGGTTACGTTAAGGCACAAATTAGGTTACGTTAAGGCACAAATTAGGTTACGTTAAGGCACAAATTAGGTTACGTTAAGGCACAAATTAGGTTACGTTAAGGCACAAATTAGGTTACGTTAAGGTACAATATGGGTTAGGTTAAGGTACAATATGGGTTAGGTTAAGGTACAATATGGGTTAGGTTAAGGTACAATATGGGTTAGGTTAAGGTACAATATGGGTTAGGTTAAGGCACAACGTAGGTTAGGTTAAGGCACAACGTAGGTTAGGTTAAGGCACAACATAGGTTAGGTTAAGGCACAACATAGGTTAGGTTAAGGCACAACATAGGTTAGGTTAAGGCACAACATAGGTTAGGTTAAGGCACAACATAGGTTAGGTTAAGGCACAACATAGGTTAGGTTAAGGCACAACATAGGTTAGGTTAAGGCACAACATAGGTTAGGTTAAGGCACAACATAGGTTAGGTTAAGGCACAACATAGGTTAGGTTAAGGCACAACGTAGGTTAGGTTAAGGCACAACGTAGGTTAGGTTAAGGCACAACGTAGGTTAGGTTAAGGCACAACGTAGGTTAGGTTAAGGCACAACGTAGGTTAGGTTAAGGCACAACGTAGGTTAGGTTAAGGCACAACGTAGGTTAGGTTAAGGCACAACGTAGGTTAGGTTAAGGCACAACGTAGGTTAGGTTAAGGCACAACGTAGGTTAGGTTAAGGCACAACGTAGGTTAGGTTAAGGCACAACGTAGGTTAGGTTAAGGCACAACGTAGGTTAGGTTAAGGCACAACATAGGTTAGGTTAAGGCACAACATAGGTTAGGTTAAGGCACAACATAGGTTAGGTTAAGGCACAACATAGGTTAGGTTAAGGCACAACATAGGTTAGGTTAAGGCACAACATAGGTTAGGTTAAGGCACAACATAGGTTAGGTTAAGGCACAACATAGGTTAGGTTAAGGCACAACATAGGTTAGGTTAAGGCACAACATAGGTTAGGTTAAGGCACAACATAGGTTAGGTTAAGGCACAACATAGGTTAGGTTAAGGCACAACGTAGGTTAGGTTAAGGCACAACGTAGGTTAGGTTAAGGCACAACGTAGGTTAGGTTAAGGCACAACGTAGGTTAGGTTAAGGCACAACGTAGGTTAGGTTAAGGCACAACGTAGGTTAGGTTAAGGCACAACGTAGGTTAGGTTAAGGTACAACGTAGGTTAGGTTAAGGTACAACGTAGGTTAGGTTAAGGTACAACGTAGGTTAGGTTAAGGTACAACGTAGGTTAGGTTAAGGTACAACGTAGGTTAGGTTAAGGTACAACGTAGGTTAGGTTAAGGTACAACGTAGGTTAGGTTAAGGTACAACGTAGGTTAGGTGAAGGCGCAATGTAGGTTAGGTTAAGGTACGATATACCTTAGGTTAAGGTACAATATCGCTTAGGTTAAGGTACAATATAGCTTAGGTTAAGGTACACGTTGTAGGGAAAGGTGTATTTTGGGGGGGGAGGGGGCGGCAGGTTCGTTGATAGTGATTATCGTAAGTGCATGCCTGCGGGATCATCCGATTTGTCACGTCAGGATGCACTTGTGGCTCATGACAGGCGGCGCTCCGATTCCAAGGTTGTGGCAGATCTGTGTCTTTCATTCCTGCCATTGTTTGTGTACTGTGACAGGAGGCAGTATTGTGATGTTGGGTGCACCCCTGTGTA
>NW_026047426.1:17500-22500 GCF_023864345.2 Schistocerca serialis cubense
CAAATTAAGCCGCAGGCTCCACTCCTGGTGGTGCCCTTCCGTCAATTCCTTTAAGTTTCAGCTTTGCAACCATACTTCCCCCGGAACCCAAAAGCTTTGGTTTCCCGGAGGCTGCCCGCCGAGTCATCGGAGGAACTGCGGCGGATCGCTGGCTGGCATCGTTTATGGTTAGAACTAGGGCGGTATCTGATCGCCTTCGAACCTCTAACTTTCGTTCTTGATTAATGAAAACATACTTGGCAAATGCTTTCGCTTCTGTTCGTCTTGCGACGATCCAAGAATTTCACCTCTAACGTCGCAATACGAATGCCCCCGCCTGTCCCTATTAATCATTACCTCGGGTTCCGAAAACCAACAAAATAGAACCGAGGTCCTATTCCATTATTCCATGCACACAGTATTCAGGCGGGCTTGCCTGCTTTAAGCACTCTAATTTGTTCAAAGTAAACGTGCCGGCCCACCGAGACACTCAATAAAGAGCACCCTGGTAGGATTTCAACGGGGTCCGCCTCGGGACGCACGAGCACGCACGAGGCGGTCGCACGCCTTCGGCTCGCCCCACCGGCAGGACGTCCCACGATACATGCCAGTTAAACACCGACGGGCGGTGAACCAACAGCGTGGGACACAAATCCAACTACGAGCTTTTTAACCGCAACAACTTTAATATACGCTATTGGAGCTGGAATTACCGCGGCTGCTGGCACCAGACTTGCCCTCCAATAGATACTCGTTAAAGGATTTAAAGTGTACTCATTCCGATTACGGGGCCTCGGATGAGTCCCGTATCGTTATTTTTCGTCACTACCTCCCCGTGCCGGGAGTGGGTAATTTGCGCGCCTGCTGCCTTCCTTGGATGTGGTAGCCGTTTCTCAGGCTCCCTCTCCGGAATCGAACCCTGATTCCCCGTTACCCGTTACAACCATGGTAGGCGCAGAACCTACCATCGACAGTTGATAAGGCAGACATTTGAAAGATGCGTCGCCGGTACGAGGACCGTGCGATCAGCCCAAAGTTATTCAGAGTCACCAAGGCAAACGGACCGGACGAGCCGACCGATTGGTTTTGATCTAATAAAAGCGTCCCTTCCATCTCTGGTCGGGACTCTGTTTGCATGTATTAGCTCTAGAATTACCACAGTTATCCAAGTAACGTGGGTACGATCTAAGGAACCATAACTGATTTAATGAGCCATTCGCGGTTTCACCTTAATGCGGCTTGTACTGAGACATGCATGGCTTAATCTTTGAGACAAGCATATGACTACTGGCAGGATCCACCAGGGAGCTGCGTCAACTAGAGCTGAGCAGCCGGCCGCCCGGGAGTGTGTCCCGGGGGCCCGCGCGAACACGCAAGCGTCCGCTCAATTATTCTGCAAACAGGAGGAGGCTGAGCTCCCCTGCACAACACACCTCGAAACCCTCTCAGGTCCCGGCGGCGCGCAGCGCCGTCCTAAGTACTTGGTCGGGTTCGAGAGAGGCGCAATCGCCCGGAGTTAGGCGAGTAGACGCTTTAGGTGCGACCACCCGTGCTCCCAACTGAGCTTGCCGCTGCCGACAGAGGCCCGGGAGCGTGCTGTCGTGGCATTGCCGGCGGGAGACAACACGCGCCACCTACGGTGACCGGCAGCTCCAACGCCAGCGCCACAGAAGGACAAAAGCCCCACTTGGGTGCCGAAGCGAACTCTCCCAGCACAGCGCACGCGCCAACACGTCCGCACAGCTGCGATACAAACCACCTGCGAGAACCGCTGGGGCGACCGAGCAGCAGACGGCGTCGCGGCGCCGAGCGCCGGGCGGCGGCGCATCCTCAGCGCACACAGTCCTCAATCGGACCAGCACACTGCAGATGGCCACCGCGCTTCGCACCGGGCCCGCGAGGACCTACTTTGGCCGCAAGGCGCCGCGAGCAGGGGGCGCCGGCGCGCAGCTGCGCCGCCTGCCGCGTCCGTCGGCCGGCGCGCCTGCCACTGGCCGCCCCCACCAGCCGGCTGTAGCGCGTGCGCCCACGCACCGCGCTGCCAGCACGCCGGGCGGCCCCCCCTCACCGGCCGGGGACGGTCCCACCCAGCCACCGCCGCGTATCGCCTCACACCCAGATCCCCTTTCGCGTTCGTGGGCATGGTGGGTCCCCTTTCACGTTCGTGGGCATGGTGGGTATCCCTGAAACAACCGGTTAATAGCTCGACCGATCGTCGCCAACACTGATTCACCTCTAGCGAGAACAACCGCACCACAACGGGTTACCTGTTGTTCATTTGCGTAACGTCACCAGCAAACGTAGACGTCCATCGCCATTTGCAACGAGTATTGCATGCCTGTGTCAGGTGTCACAACACACTACGTCTGCCCACATAGACGCAACAACATGTGCACGCCTCGAGAACACGTGGAAGGTAGCCCCCGTACGTATGCGGTGTCCATTGCGCGAACGACTGTCAGCCGGCCTCTGCAGGATGTCGCAGATGTGGAACGCGGTGCAACATGCTATCACGGTGTGTGAGAAGAGACGACTACGTCCGAATACTCGCTCCACTACATCAACAGACTGCTCATGCTGATCGCCATCCAGGGCGTCCGTTCCTCCCACACGTCTGAATGGCGTACCACACTGCAATCCAGCTCTTATAGGGAGACGACACGTAGCTGCGTGCACAATATTTGGACTGTATGGTCTGCCGTTGCTAGGCGCAGTCGTCGTACGGTCACACATGTGCCACGATGTATCATTCAGTACATACGGACCAATGTGCAGTACAGTTTGTGGGTTTTGCGTACATCGGCGGACAGGTGACAGGCCGTACCACAACGTAGGCTGAGTACGTCGGCATGCGAAGGGCATTGAACATGCAAACTTCTCAACGACCAGCTTGCGAAGGCAGGGGGGAAGGGGGGGGGGCATGTACGTCCTGCTGCTATCCACATTACAGTGTATAGCAGGAGCATGTGGAAAGTCAGCAACACCTGCAAGGTGTTTAACATGACGCGATACACAGGGGACCGGGCAGTGCGAATAGCGAACTATATTGCGAGGGTTGCGGTTAGGCAACACTACACTAATTTAACGAGTTGCATAACAATTACAGAGCAGGTTCAGCGACAACGTGCGTCAGGTTAAGGCGCAATATAGGTTAGGTTGAGGCACAATATAGGTTAGGTTAAGGCACAACATGGGTTACGTTAAGGCACAAATTGGGTTACGTTAAGGCACAACATGGGTTACGTTAAGGCACAACATGGGTTACGTTAAGGCACAAATTAGGTTACGTTAAGGCACAAATTAGGTTACGTTAAGGCACAAATTAGGTTACGTTAAGGCACAAATTAGGTTACGTTAAGGCACAAATTAGGTTACGTTAAGGCACAAATTAGGTTACGTTAAGGCACAAATTAGGTTACGTTAAGGCACAAATTAGGTTACGTTAAGGCACAAATTAGGTTACGTTAAGGCACAAATTAGGTTACGTTAAGGCACAAATTAGGTTACGTTAAGGCACAAATTAGGTTACGTTAAGGCACAAATTAGGTTACGTTAAGGCACAAATTAGGTTACGTTAAGGCACAAATTAGGTTACGTTAAGGCACAAATTAGGTTACGTTAAGGCACAAATTAGGTTACGTTAAGGTACAATATGGGTTAGGTTAAGGTACAATATGGGTTAGGTTAAGGTACAATATGGGTTAGGTTAAGGTACAATATGGGTTAGGTTAAGGTACAATATGGGTTAGGTTAAGGCACAACGTAGGTTAGGTTAAGGCACAACGTAGGTTAGGTTAAGGCACAACATAGGTTAGGTTAAGGCACAACATAGGTTAGGTTAAGGCACAACATAGGTTAGGTTAAGGCACAACATAGGTTAGGTTAAGGCACAACATAGGTTAGGTTAAGGCACAACATAGGTTAGGTTAAGGCACAACATAGGTTAGGTTAAGGCACAACATAGGTTAGGTTAAGGCACAACATAGGTTAGGTTAAGGCACAACATAGGTTAGGTTAAGGCACAACATAGGTTAGGTTAAGGCACAACATAGGTTAGGTTAAGGCACAACGTAGGTTAGGTTAAGGCACAACGTAGGTTAGGTTAAGGCACAACGTAGGTTAGGTTAAGGCACAACGTAGGTTAGGTTAAGGCACAACGTAGGTTAGGTTAAGGCACAACGTAGGTTAGGTTAAGGCACAACGTAGGTTAGGTTAAGGCACAACGTAGGTTAGGTTAAGGCACAACGTAGGTTAGGTTAAGGCACAACGTAGGTTAGGTTAAGGCACAACGTAGGTTAGGTTAAGGCACAACGTAGGTTAGGTTAAGGCACAACGTAGGTTAGGTTAAGGCACAACGTAGGTTAGGTTAAGGCACAACATAGGTTAGGTTAAGGCACAACATAGGTTAGGTTAAGGCACAACATAGGTTAGGTTAAGGCACAACATAGGTTAGGTTAAGGCACAACATAGGTTAGGTTAAGGCACAACATAGGTTAGGTTAAGGCACAACATAGGTTAGGTTAAGGCACAACATAGGTTAGGTTAAGGCACAACATAGGTTAGGTTAAGGCACAACATAGGTTAGGTTAAGGCACAACGTAGGTTAGGTTAAGGCACAACGTAGGTTAGGTTAAGGCACAACGTAGGTTAGGTTAAGGCACAACGTAGGTTAGGTTAAGGCACAACGTAGGTTAGGTTAAGGCACAACGTAGGTTAGGTTAAGGCACAACGTAGGTTAGGTTAAGGTACAACGTAGGTTAGGTTAAGGTACAACGTAGGTTAGGTTAAGGTACAACGTAGGTTAGGTTAAGGTACAACGTAGGTTAGGTTAAGGTACAACGTAGGTTAGGTTAAGGTACAACGTTGGTTAGGTTAAGGTACAACGTAGGTTAGGTTAAGGTACAACGTAGGTTAGGTGAAGGCGCAATGTAGGTTAGGTTAAGGTACGATATACCTTAGGTTAAGGTACAATATCGCTTAGGTTAAGGTACAATATAGCTTAGGTTAAGGTACACGTTGTA
>NW_026047426.1:27500-30000 GCF_023864345.2 Schistocerca serialis cubense
TTTCTTCTCCCGGCCTGATGAGACAAGGGCGAGAGAAAAACACTTCCGTGGGTTGACCTCGAGCCCGAGATCCCCCAGGGCCGACGTGGCGATGGTGAGAAGTTCCTGCAATCCATCACGAGTCTCGGCGAACAGCAGGAGGTCATCAGCGAATGCAGCCGCATTTATCCGCCGTCCAAGAATGCGTGCACCAATATGAGCAGGCAGACGAGACAAGAGAATGTCAATGGACATGTTGAAGAGAATAGGAGACAGCGGGTCACCCTGCCGAACACCCCTCGAAGGCCGCACTAGATCTGACGACTTCCCATCCGCGCAGATAACCGTCGATCCTGCCTCATAGCATCCCTGGATGTAGTCAATGAACTCGACTGGCAGACCATGGGCCCTTAGCACAGGACCAAGGGCACCATGGGCAAGCGAGTCGAAGGCCTTTGACACATCCAGAGATGCCAAGTACAGCGAGCCGGCAGCTCGGCACGCCTGGGTCATCGCCAGATCCAGAAGAAAGGTGTTATGAAGCATCCCATCCTGAGGGATGAAAGCCCGCTGGCGACCGTCCAACACACAGTAGCGCATCAGGCGGCCAACCAGAACCTTGTGAAAGGCTCTGGTCAGCACCGAGCACACTGTGATCGGACGAAAGTCAGCAGGGGATGCTGCGGCGGTCTTCTTGGGCAGCAGGGTTGTTCTGGCCTGAAGGAGTCGGGATGGAAGGGAACGGGAAAGGAGGAGGAAATTAAGGATCTTGAGGAGAACCTCCCGGGGAAGGCGACGCAGTTGCGTCGGCGTGAGGCCATCAGGACCTGCAGCAGAATTGCGAGGCGGGAGAGCAGCAGTGGCTTCTTCTGCAGAAATGGGAGCCCAGAGGTCACGGAAGGGCACCCTCTTCGAGAATGGCAGCAGCTCATCGGACAGACCCTCCCCACGCGGAGGTCGAGACCTGACACGTGGTGGAGAGAAGAGGTCTGTCCAAAACTCAATCAGCCCTGGGATGGATGGTGGCTGATGCAAGAGTGTGCCATCAAGAAGTCCGTTGATACAGCGTGCTCCGTTCTTCTTGAAAGCACGCTGAACCACCGCATACTCCCATCTCCTGCGTGCACGCTTCCGCTCTGGGGGCTGTTGGGTCCGCACACTCGCAGCTTGGTGGACGGCTGGCTCCCTGCTGCCTACTTCGTCAAGAGCAGACAGCAACATAGCCTGGATTGTTTCACGGCTAGTGGTGGGACCCAGAGCCACGAGATCATCAAGCGAGCGGAATCGGCGGTCTGATTGGGGGAGTTCTGCTACAAATGACCAGATGGCTAGGTCAACATCTTCCCCACAAGGTGGAGACTGTGGCAAAGAATGACTGACTGCAGGCTCGCTAGGAGGACCCTGAAGGCCGCGATCCATGCCAGCAAGCTCGGTGACAAACTTCGCCACCATGTCTTTGTAGGGCTGCGCTCTACGCTGACATTTAATGGATTCCAGCGTACGCTCGGGGAAGGCCTTTGCAAGCTCCTGGTTTAAAAATCTGCAACCCTGGGTGGCAAGAGTCGCTTCTGCATGGGCCAGACGCAGGAGCTCTTCCTGGGACCACCTGGCCTTCTTCCTCTCGGTCTTGATCTCAGCATTAGCAGCAGTCGGATGGGCGCGACGCCGATGGACACCAAGTCCGGTCTTGGTGGAGAAGGACCGCATACAATCAGGGCAGATGGCGGGGAGCAGCGCTCGACCCGCACCGGTTGGCTGGTTGGCTGGCTCATCAGCTGGCACAGGCGCTCCAGCGGGAGGCCTGGTACCACGTTCGCTTCTATTAGTTGCACCAGCTGTAACAAAGGCAGGGGGGGAGGTAACCCCCAAGCCCGAAAAGCACCCTGCTCTGTCGGTCGGGATACTGGAAAGGTACACCTACGCGAAACCTTTCACAGCACCCTCACGACTCCCGCCACTTGAAGGCCAGAGCTAGGATTTCCCACCGAGAGGCTAATTGAACCATCATCCACCCGACATCACAAGGATGCTGAGGGGTGAATCGAGAGGGTCCATATATTACGCATCAGGTGGGCTTAAGAGAGTCATAGTTACTCCCGCCGTTTACCCGCGCTTGCTTGAATTTCTTCACGTTGACATTCAGAGCACTGGGCAGAAATCACATTGCGTCAACACCCGCTAGGGCCATCGCAATGCTTTGTTTTAATTAGACAGTCGGATTCCCCCAGTCCGTGCCAGTTCTGAGTTGATCGTTGAATGGCGGCCGAAGAGAATCCGCGCACCCGCGCGCCCCCGGAGGAGCACGCTAAGGCGGACGCGGCCTCGCAGCAAGGAAGATCCGTGGGAGGCCAAGGCACGGGACCGAGCTCGGATCCTGCACGCAGGTTGAAGCACCGGGGCGCGAACGCCGCGCAGGCGCGCGCATCCTGCACCGCCGGCCAGCACGAGGCCGACCAACGGCGAGAGCAGACCACGCCCGCGCTAAACGCCCGCACTTACCGGCACCCCTACGGCACTCACC
>NW_026047426.1:35000-40000 GCF_023864345.2 Schistocerca serialis cubense
CTTTGAGACAAGCATATGACTACTGGCAGGATCAACCAGGGAGCTGCGTCAACTAGAGCTGAGCAGCCGGCCGCCCGGGAGTGTGTCCCGGGGGCCCGCGCGAACACGCAAGCGTCCGCTCAATTATTCTGCAAACAGGAGGAGGCTGAGCTCCCCTGCACAACACACCTCGAAACCCTCTCAGGTCCCGGCGGCGCGCAGCGCCGTCCTAAGTACTTGGTCGGGTTCGAGAGAGGCGCAATCGCCCGGAGTTAGGCGAGTAGACGCTTTAGGTGCGACCACCCGTGCTCCCAACTGAGCTTGCCGCTGCCGACAGAGGCCCGGGAGCGTGCTGTCGTGGCATTGCCGGCGGGAGACAACACGCGCCACCTACGGTGACCGGCAGCTCCAACGCCAGCGCCACAGAAGGACAAAAGCCCCACTTGGGTGCCGAAGCGAACTCTCCCAGCACAGCGCACGCGCCAACACGTCCGCACAGCTGCGATACAAACCACCTGCGAGAACCGCTGGGGCGACCGAGCAGCAGACGGCGTCGCGGCGCCGAGCGCCGGGCGGCGGCGCATCCTCAGCGCACACAGTCCTCAATCGGACCAGCACACTGCAGATGGCCACCGCGCTTCGCACCGGGCCCGCGAGGACCTACTTTGGCCGCAAGGCGCCGCGAGCAGGGGGCGCCGGCGCGCAGCTGCGCCGCCTGCCGCGTCCGTCGGCCGGCGCGCCTGCCACTGGCCGCCCCCACCAGCCGGCTGTAGCGCGTGCGCCCACGCACCGCGCTGCCAGCACGCCGGGCGGCCCCCCCTCACCGGCCGGGGACGGTCCCACCCAGCCACCGCCGCGTATCGCCTCACACCCAGATCCCCTTTCGCGTTCGTGGGCATGGTGGGTCCCCTTTCACGTTCGTGGGCATGGTGGGTATCCCTGAAACAACCGGTTAATAGCTCGACCGATCGTCGCCAACACTGATTCACCTCTAGCGAGAACAACCGCACCACAACGGGTTACCTGTTGTTCATTTGCGTAACGTCACCAGCAAACGTAGACGTCCATCGCCATTTGCAACGAGTATTGCATGCCTGTGTCAGGTGTCACAACACACTACGTCTGCCCACATAGACGCAACAACATGTGCACGCCTCGAGAACACGTGGAAGGTAGCCCCCGTACGTATGCGGTGTCCATTGCGCGAACGACTGTCAGCCGGCCTCTGCAGGATGTCGCAGATGTGGAACGCGGTGCAACATGCTATCACGGTGTGTGAGAAGAGACGACTACGTCCGAATACACGCTCCACTACATCAACAGACTGCTCATGCTGATCGCCATCCAGGGCGTCCGTTCCTCCCACACGTCTGAATGGCGTACCACACTGCAATCCAGCTCTTATAGGGAGACGACACGTAGCTGCGTGCACAATATTTGGACTGTATGGTCTGCCGTTGCTAGGCGCAGTCGTCGTACGGTCACACATGTGCCACGATGTATCATTCAGTACATACGGACCAATGTGCAGTACAGTTTGTGGGTTTTGCGTACATCGGCGGACAGGTGACAGGCCGTACCACAACGTAGGCTGAGTACGTCGGCATGCGAAGGGCATTGAACATGCAAACTTCTCAACGACCAGCTTGCGAAGGCAGGGGGGAAGGGGGGGGGGCATGTACGTCCTGCTGCTATCCACATTACAGTGTATAGCAGGAGCATGTGGAAAGTCAGCAACACCTGCAAGGTGTTTAACATGACGCGATACACAGGGGACCGGGCAGTGCGAATAGCGAACTATATTGCGAGGGTTGCGGTTAGGCAACACTACACTAATTTAACGAGTTGCATAACAATTACAGAGCAGGTTCAGCGACAACGTGCGTCAGGTTAAGGCGCAATATAGGTTAGGTTGAGGCACAATATAGGTTAGGTTAAGGCACAACATGGGTTACGTTAAGGCACAAATTGGGTTACGTTAAGGCACAACATGGGTTACGTTAAGGCACAACATGGGTTACGTTAAGGCACAAATTAGGTTACGTTAAGGCACAAATTAGGTTACGTTAAGGCACAAATTAGGTTACGTTAAGGCACAAATTAGGTTACGTTAAGGCACAAATTAGGTTACGTTAAGGCACAAATTAGGTTACGTTAAGGCACAAATTAGGTTACGTTAAGGCACAAATTAGGTTACGTTAAGGCACAAATTAGGTTACGTTAAGGCACAAATTAGGTTACGTTAAGGCACAAATTAGGTTACGTTAAGGCACAAATTAGGTTACGTTAAGGCACAAATTAGGTTACGTTAAGGCACAAATTAGGTTACGTTAAGGCACAAATTAGGTTACGTTAAGGCACAAATTAGGTTACGTTAAGGTACAATATGGGTTAGGTTAAGGTACAATATGGGTTAGGTTAAGGTACAATATGGGTTAGGTTAAGGTACAATATGGGTTAGGTTAAGGTACAATATGGGTTAGGTTAAGGCACAACGTAGGTTAGGTTAAGGCACAACGTAGGTTAGGTTAAGGCACAACATAGGTTAGGTTAAGGCACAACATAGGTTAGGTTAAGGCACAACATAGGTTAGGTTAAGGCACAACATAGGTTAGGTTAAGGCACAACATAGGTTAGGTTAAGGCACAACATAGGTTAGGTTAAGGCACAACATAGGTTAGGTTAAGGCACAACATAGGTTAGGTTAAGGCACAACATAGGTTAGGTTAAGGCACAACATAGGTTAGGTTAAGGCACAACATAGGTTAGGTTAAGGCACAACATAGGTTAGGTTAAGGCACAACATAGGTTAGGTTAAGGCACAACGTAGGTTAGGTTAAGGCACAACGTAGGTTAGGTTAAGGCACAACGTAGGTTAGGTTAAGGCACAACGTAGGTTAGGTTAAGGCACAACGTAGGTTAGGTTAAGGCACAACGTAGGTTAGGTTAAGGCACAACGTAGGTTAGGTTAAGGCACAACGTAGGTTAGGTTAAGGCACAACGTAGGTTAGGTTAAGGCACAACGTAGGTTAGGTTAAGGCACAACGTAGGTTAGGTTAAGGCACAACGTAGGTTAGGTTAAGGCACAACATAGGTTAGGTTAAGGCACAACATAGGTTAGGTTAAGGCACAACATAGGTTAGGTTAAGGCACAACATAGGTTAGGTTAAGGCACAACATAGGTTAGGTTAAGGCACAACATAGGTTAGGTTAAGGCACAACATAGGTTAGGTTAAGGCACAACATAGGTTAGGTTAAGGCACAACATAGGTTAGGTTAAGGCACAACATAGGTTAGGTTAAGGCACAACATAGGTTAGGTTAAGGCACAACATAGGTTAGGTTAAGGCACAACGTAGGTTAGGTTAAGGCACAACGTAGGTTAGGTTAAGGCACAACGTAGGTTAGGTTAAGGCACAACGTAGGTTAGGTTAAGGCACAACGTAGGTTAGGTTAAGGCACAACGTAGGTTAGGTTAAGGCACAACGTAGGTTAGGTTAAGGCACAACGTAGGTTAGGTTAAGGTACAACGTAGGTTAGGTTAAGGTACAACGTAGGTTAGGTTAAGGTACAACGTAGGTTAGGTTAAGGTACAACGTAGGTTAGGTTAAGGTACAACGTAGGTTAGGTTAAGGTACAACGTAGGTTAGGTTAAGGTACAACGTAGGTTAGGTGAAGGCGCAATGTAGGTTAGGTTAAGGTACGATATACCTTAGGTTAAGGTACAATATCGCTTAGGTTAAGGTACAATATAGCTTAGGTTAAGGTACACGTTGTAGGGAAAGGTGTATTTTGGGGGGGGAGGGGGCGGCAGGTTCGTTGATAGTGATTATCGTAAGTGCATGCCTGCGGGATCATCCGATTTGTCACGTCAGGATGCACTTGTGGCTCATGACAGGCGGCGCTCCGATTCCAAGGTTGTGGCAGATCTGTGTCTTTCATTCCTGCCATTGTTTGTGTACTGTGACAGGAGGCAGTATTGTGATGTTGGGTGCACCCCTGTGTAGGACATGTGTGGGTGTTCGTGGCTTAGCTGAGCAATGGCGGATGTCGGAAGGGTGGGATATTCTGTTTTCTGGGTGGACCTCCCGGTCTGGTTATGATAGTGTGGATTGTGTAATGTGGCGGAGAGGATGCACCGGATGTTCTTCCATGCTGGTGGTTAGATATTGTGTGTGTGCCTGTTAGAGGCAGAGAGTAGTGTGTGATAGTGTCTGGCTGACGTGTGGTTCTCATTGTGTGCAGAGTCTTTCAGCATGTATAGGGACGGTTGTATATATTATCTGTATTCTGATGGCTCTGCATCTATTACTAATCAGTGCCGTGTATACGGTTACTCTGGTTCCAGTCGAAACTGTTCTATCTCTGTACATTAGTGACACTGCGGCTCCACTATGTTGCCGCCCCTGTCGGCCGTTTCCCCCAGTGTGTGGCTAATGATTATCAGCAATCAGTCTATTAGTCAATACCGGTAGTGTGACGACGTGAAATGTCCGGGATGGGGGAAGCTACACGCTTCCCGTGGGTCAGGGCCTAGAAAGACTCTTCCCACGCAGGAGGCTCGGACTGTCATTACTCTTCCGAGAAATATATTTGCCCAGCGTTTTTTGCGACTGCGAGTGCGACGCGTACGAGTACCGACATGGATGGGGCGCTTCCTAGCTGATCGCTCAGCATCGGAGAAATATATTTGCCCAACGTTTTTTGCGACTGCGAGTGCAACGCCCAAGGGTACCGACGTGGATGGGGCGCTTCCTAGCTGATCGCTCGGCATGGGAATCCGTACAGTGAGCAATGCGATCGCGTCTGTAGCTTGTACGTGGTACAGCTCGCAGCTCATGTATAGGGACAGCGGGAATGTCGCATATTGGACATAACTCTTCATGAAACGCAAGTTATAGGTGTGGATTGCACATTACGACTGCGGGAAACTTCCGCCGTTCATCCGCTGGCGTTGCGAGTTTGGCGGTTGGGGTGGGGCACGAGCGGGTGCGGGTGGTGTGATTGCCGGTCCACGACTTC
>NW_026047426.1:45000-47500 GCF_023864345.2 Schistocerca serialis cubense
GTGTCCTGGTGATCGATCTCTCCCCTCTGGACCCGACCGACGCAAGGGCATCCGGGAGCATGCCCAGGATGACATCGGGCGGCGTGCCCCGCCCCAGACCTATGACACGATCCAGGGCAGAGAAACGCTGGGCGGAAGCGGGTAGCCCCGCCAGATGCTCCCAGATGGCGGCGTCAGTCGGCCCCTCCGGCGGCGGCCCGGTGGTGTCGGCCGCGAAGTCCTCGGCTGCGTCGACGGGCGGCGCAGCGGCCTCGCCCGCGTCAGGCAGCGGGCTCGCTGCTCCCCGGCGGGACGCCGGCTCTTCCCCCCGACCGATCTCAAGCGCCTCCATGAATTGGCGGACAAGCTGCTTGTGGGCAGCTTGCCGCCGTCGGCACTTGATTGCCTCAAGCGTTCGGTCGGGGAACATCCTGATGAGCTCTTGATTTACAAAGAAGAACCGGGCGTCCCTCTCGAGGAACAGTTCGGCCTCCGCCTTGGCGAGCGACAGGACTTCTTCCTCCGTCCACCTCGCGCGATGCCTCTCCGTGACGATCTCCGCGTTGGCGGCCGCAAGGTGTTGGCGGCGGCGATGGACCCCGAGACCGTTCTTGGTGGTGAAGCTGCGGTGGCACTCACTACAGGCGTATACAGCTGCAAAAGTTACAAGATTTTCGGCACGGCCGGTTGGCCGGCTAGGTGCTGGGGGAGTTGGGGTGGCACCTTCAGCGGAAGGGCCACCACTTTTTCTCTGAATACTGCCCCCAACTAAAAAAGGGATAGTGCGAGGGGGGGCTGGTAACCCCCCCAAGCCCCTGGTGCGGTCTTCCACTCTGCGAAAATCAGCGGGCCCACGAGAAGGGGAGAAGACCGCAGGAGAGGAGAGGCTAAGAGGGCTAGGCCCATGTATTGCGCATCACTCTCCCTGTAACCATAACCCAAGGAAGGCACCTCGCAGCAGCAGCACGACTACATCAAGACCGCACTTCGAAAAGCCAAGAGTCATAGTTACTCCCGCCGTTTACCCGCGCTTGCTTGAATTTCTTCACGTTGACATTCAGAGCACTGGGCAGAAATCACATTGCGTCAACACCCGCTAGGGCCATCGCAATGCTTTGTTTTAATTAGACAGTCGGATTCCCCCAGTCCGTGCCAGTTCTGAGTTGATCGTTGAATGGCGGCCGAAGAGAATCCGCGCACCCGCGCGCCCCCGGAGGAGCACGCTAAGGCGGACGCGGCCTCGCAGCAAGGAAGATCCGTGGGAGGCCAAGGCACGGGACCGAGCTCGGATCCTGCACGCAGGTTGAAGCACCGGGGCGCGAACGCCGCGCAGGCGCGCGCATCCTGCACCGCCGGCCAGCACGAGGCCGACCAACGGCGAGAGCAGACCACGCCCGCGCTAAACGCCCGCACTTACCGGCACCCCTACGGCACTCACCTCGCCCAGGCCCGGCACGTTAGCGCTGACCCACTTCCCGACCAAGCCCGACACGCCCCGATCCTCAGAGCCAATCCTTATCCCGAAGTTACGGATCCAATTTGCCGACTTCCCTTACCTACATTATTCTATCGACTAGAGGCTCTTCACCTTGGAGACCTGCTGCGGATATGGGTACGAACCGGCGCGACACCTCCACGTGGCCCTCTCCCGGATTTTCAAGGTCCGAGGGGAAGATCGGGACACCGCCGCAACTGCGGTGCTCTTCGCGTTCCAAACCCTATCTCCCTGCTAGAGGATTCCAGGGAACTCGAACGCTCATGCAGAAAAGAAAACTCTTCCCCGATCTCCCGACGGCGTCTCCGGGTCCTTTTGGGTTACCCCGACGAGCATCTCTAAAAGAGGGGCCCGACTTGTATCGGTTCCGCTGCCGGGTTCCGGAATAGGAACCGGATTCCCTTTCGCCCAACGGGGGCCAGCACAAAGCGCATCATGCTATGACGGCCCCCATCAACATCGGATTTCTCCTAGGGCTTAGGATCGACTGACTCGTGTGCAACGGCTGTTCACACGAAACCCTTCTCCGCGTCAGCCCTCCAGGGCCTCGCTGGAGTATTTGCTACTACCACCAAGATCTGCACCGACGGCGGCTCCAGGCAGGCTCACGCCCAGACCCTTCTGCGCCCACCGCCGCGACCCTCCTACTCGTCAGGGCTTCGCGGCCGGCCGCAAGGACCGGCCATGACTGCCAGACTGACGGCCGAGTATAGGCACGACGCTTCAGCGCCATCCATTTTCAGGGCTAGTTGCTTCGGCAGGTGAGTTGTTACACACTCCTTAGCGGATTCCGACTTCCATGGCCACCGTCCTGCTGTCTTAAGCAACCAACGCCTTTCATGGTTTCCCATGAGCGTCGATTCGGGCGCCTTAACTCGGCGTTTGGTTCATCCCACAGCGCCAGTTCTGCTTACCAAAAGTGGCCCACTTGGCACTCCGATCCGAGTCGTTTGCTCGCGGCTTCAGCATATCAAGCAAGCCGGAGATCTCACCCATTTAAAGTTTGAGAATAGGTTGAGGTCGTTT
>NW_026047426.1:50000-55000 GCF_023864345.2 Schistocerca serialis cubense
GGATGTCACGCGACTAGTTAGCAGGCTAGAGTCTCGTTCGTTATCGGAATTAACCAGACAAATCGCTCCACCAACTAAGAACGGCCATGCACCACCACCCACCGAATCAAGAAAGAGCTATCAATCTGTCAATCCTTCCGGTGTCCGGGCCTGGTGAGGTTTCCCGTGTTGAGTCAAATTAAGCCGCAGGCTCCACTCCTGGTGGTGCCCTTCCGTCAATTCCTTTAAGTTTCAGCTTTGCAACCATACTTCCCCCGGAACCCAAAAGCTTTGGTTTCCCGGAGGCTGCCCGCCGAGTCATCGGAGGAACTGCGGCGGATCGCTGGCTGGCATCGTTTATGGTTAGAACTAGGGCGGTATCTGATCGCCTTCGAACCTCTAACTTTCGTTCTTGATTAATGAAAACATACTTGGCAAATGCTTTCGCTTCTGTTCGTCTTGCGACGATCCAAGAATTTCACCTCTAACGTCGCAATACGAATGCCCCCGCCTGTCCCTATTAATCATTACCTCGGGTTCCGAAAACCAACAAAATAGAACCGAGGTCCTATTCCATTATTCCATGCACACAGTATTCAGGCGGGCTTGCCTGCTTTAAGCACTCTAATTTGTTCAAAGTAAACGTGCCGGCCCACCGAGACACTCAATAAAGAGCACCCTGGTAGGATTTCAACGGGGTCCGCCTCGGGACGCACGAGCACGCACGAGGCGGTCGCACGCCTTCGGCTCGCCCCACCGGCAGGACGTCCCACGATACATGCCAGTTAAACACCGACGGGCGGTGAACCAACAGCGTGGGACACAAATCCAACTACGAGCTTTTTAACCGCAACAACTTTAATATACGCTATTGGAGCTGGAATTACCGCGGCTGCTGGCACCAGACTTGCCCTCCAATAGATACTCGTTAAAGGATTTAAAGTGTACTCATTCCGATTACGGGGCCTCGGATGAGTCCCGTATCGTTATTTTTCGTCACTACCTCCCCGTGCCGGGAGTGGGTAATTTGCGCGCCTGCTGCCTTCCTTGGATGTGGTAGCCGTTTCTCAGGCTCCCTCTCCGGAATCGAACCCTGATTCCCCGTTACCCGTTACAACCATGGTAGGCGCAGAACCTACCATCGACAGTTGATAAGGCAGACATTTGAAAGATGCGTCGCCGGTACGAGGACCGTGCGATCAGCCCAAAGTTATTCAGAGTCACCAAGGCAAACGGACCGGACGAGCCGACCGATTGGTTTTGATCTAATAAAAGCGTCCCTTCCATCTCTGGTCGGGACTCTGTTTGCATGTATTAGCTCTAGAATTACCACAGTTATCCAAGTAACGTGGGTACGATCTAAGGAACCATAACTGATTTAATGAGCCATTCGCGGTTTCACCTTAATGCGGCTTGTACTGAGACATGCATGGCTTAATCTTTGAGACAAGCATATGACTACTGGCAGGATCAACCAGGGAGCTGCGTCAACTAGAGCTGAGCAGCCGGCCGCCCGGGAGTGTGTCCCGGGGGCCCGCGCGAACACGCAAGCGTCCGCTCAATTATTCTGCAAACAGGAGGAGGCTGAGCTCCCCTGCACAACACACCTCGAAACCCTCTCAGGTCCCGGCGGCGCGCAGCGCCGTCCTAAGTACTTGGTCGGGTTCGAGAGAGGCGCAATCGCCCGGAGTTAGGCGAGTAGACGCTTTAGGTGCGACCACCCGTGCTCCCAACTGAGCTTGCCGCTGCCGACAGAGGCCCGGGAGCGTGCTGTCGTGGCATTGCCGGCGGGAGACAACACGCGCCACCTACGGTGACCGGCAGCTCCAACGCCAGCGCCACAGAAGGACAAAAGCCCCACTTGGGTGCCGAAGCGAACTCTCCCAGCACAGCGCACGCGCCAACACGTCCGCACAGCTGCGATACAAACCACCTGCGAGAACCGCTGGGGCGACCGAGCAGCAGACGGCGTCGCGGCGCCGAGCGCCGGGCGGCGGCGCATCCTCAGCGCACACAGTCCTCAATCGGACCAGCACACTGCAGATGGCCACCGCGCTTCGCACCGGGCCCGCGAGGACCTACTTTGGCCGCAAGGCGCCGCGAGCAGGGGGCGCCGGCGCGCAGCTGCGCCGCCTGCCGCGTCCGTCGGCCGGCGCGCCTGCCACTGGCCGCCCCCACCAGCCGGCTGTAGCGCGTGCGCCCACGCACCGCGCTGCCAGCACGCCGGGCGGCCCCCCCTCACCGGCCGGGGACGGTCCCACCCAGCCACCGCCGCGTATCGCCTCACACCCAGATCCCCTTTCGCGTTCGTGGGCATGGTGGGTCCCCTTTCACGTTCGTGGGCATGGTGGGTATCCCTGAAACAACCGGTTAATAGCTCGACCGATCGTCGCCAACACTGATTCACCTCTAGCGAGAACAACCGCACCACAACGGGTTACCTGTTGTTCATTTGCGTAACGTCACCAGCAAACGTAGACGTCCATCGCCATTTGCAACGAGTATTGCATGCCTGTGTCAGGTGTCACAACACACTACGTCTGCCCACATAGACGCAACAACATGTGCACGCCTCGAGAACACGTGGAAGGTAGCCCCCGTACGTATGCGGTGTCCATTGCGCGAACGACTGTCAGCCGGCCTCTGCAGGATGTCGCAGATGTGGAACGCGGTGCAACATGCTATCACGGTGTGTGAGAAGAGACGACTACGTCCGAATACACGCTCCACTACATCAACAGACTGCTCATGCTGATCGCCATCCAGGGCGTCCGTTCCTCCCACACGTCTGAATGGCGTACCACACTGCAATCCAGCTCTTATAGGGAGACGACACGTAGCTGCGTGCACAATATTTGGACTGTATGGTCTGCCGTTGCTAGGCGCAGTCGTCGTACGGTCACACATGTGCCACGATGTATCATTCAGTACATACGGACCAATGTGCAGTACAGTTTGTGGGTTTTGCGTACATCGGCGGACAGGTGACAGGCCGTACCACAACGTAGGCTGAGTACGTCGGCATGCGAAGGGCATTGAACATGCAAACTTCTCAACGACCAGCTTGCGAAGGCAGGGGGGAAGGGGGGGGGGGCATGTACGTCCTGCTGCTATCCACATTACAGTGTATAGCAGGAGCATGTGGAAAGTCAGCAACACCTGCAAGGTGTTTAACATGACGCGATACACAGGGGACCGGGCAGTGCGAATAGCGAACTATATTGCGAGGGTTGCGGTTAGGCAACACTACACTAATTTAACGAGTTGCATAACAATTACAGAGCAGGTTCAGCGACAACGTGCGTCAGGTTAAGGCGCAATATAGGTTAGGTTGAGGCACAATATAGGTTAGGTTAAGGCACAACATGGGTTACGTTAAGGCACAAATTGGGTTACGTTAAGGCACAACATGGGTTACGTTAAGGCACAACATGGGTTACGTTAAGGCACAAATTAGGTTACGTTAAGGCACAAATTAGGTTACGTTAAGGCACAAATTAGGTTACGTTAAGGCACAAATTAGGTTACGTTAAGGCACAAATTAGGTTACGTTAAGGCACAAATTAGGTTACGTTAAGGCACAAATTAGGTTACGTTAAGGCACAAATTAGGTTACGTTAAGGCACAAATTAGGTTACGTTAAGGCACAAATTAGGTTACGTTAAGGCACAAATTAGGTTACGTTAAGGCACAAATTAGGTTACGTTAAGGCACAAATTAGGTTACGTTAAGGCACAAATTAGGTTACGTTAAGGCACAAATTAGGTTACGTTAAGGCACAAATTAGGTTACGTTAAGGCACAAATTAGGTTACGTTAAGGTACAATATGGGTTAGGTTAAGGTACAATATGGGTTAGGTTAAGGTACAATATGGGTTAGGTTAAGGTACAATATGGGTTAGGTTAAGGTACAATATGGGTTAGGTTAAGGCACAACGTAGGTTAGGTTAAGGCACAACGTAGGTTAGGTTAAGGCACAACATAGGTTAGGTTAAGGCACAACATAGGTTAGGTTAAGGCACAACATAGGTTAGGTTAAGGCACAACATAGGTTAGGTTAAGGCACAACATAGGTTAGGTTAAGGCACAACATAGGTTAGGTTAAGGCACAACATAGGTTAGGTTAAGGCACAACATAGGTTAGGTTAAGGCACAACATAGGTTAGGTTAAGGCACAACATAGGTTAGGTTAAGGCACAACATAGGTTAGGTTAAGGCACAACATAGGTTAGGTTAAGGCACAACGTAGGTTAGGTTAAGGCACAACGTAGGTTAGGTTAAGGCACAACGTAGGTTAGGTTAAGGCACAACGTAGGTTAGGTTAAGGCACAACGTAGGTTAGGTTAAGGCACAACGTAGGTTAGGTTAAGGCACAACGTAGGTTAGGTTAAGGCACAACGTAGGTTAGGTTAAGGCACAACGTAGGTTAGGTTAAGGCACAACGTAGGTTAGGTTAAGGCACAACGTAGGTTAGGTTAAGGCACAACGTAGGTTAGGTTAAGGCACAACATAGGTTAGGTTAAGGCACAACATAGGTTAGGTTAAGGCACAACATAGGTTAGGTTAAGGCACAACATAGGTTAGGTTAAGGCACAACATAGGTTAGGTTAAGGCACAACATAGGTTAGGTTAAGGCACAACATAGGTTAGGTTAAGGCACAACATAGGTTAGGTTAAGGCACAACATAGGTTAGGTTAAGGCACAACATAGGTTAGGTTAAGGCACAACATAGGTTAGGTTAAGGCACAACATAGGTTAGGTTAAGGCACAACATAGGTTAGGTTAAGGCACAACGTAGGTTAGGTTAAGGCACAACGTAGGTTAGGTTAAGGCACAACGTAGGTTAGGTTAAGGCACAACGTAGGTTAGGTTAAGGCACAACGTAGGTTAGGTTAAGGCACAACGTAGGTTAGGTTAAGGCACAACGTAGGTTAGGTTAAGGTACAACGTAGGTTAGGTTAAGGTACAACGTAGGTTAGGTTAAGGTACAACGTAGGTTAGGTTAAGGTACAACGTAGGT
>NW_026047426.1:60000-62500 GCF_023864345.2 Schistocerca serialis cubense
GATGGTCACGTCTGCCGCTTTCAACGCACCCACTCGGGTGCGGCTGAGGGCCAGCCCGTGGTACAGGCCTGGGAGAAGTACGTTGGTGAGGGCGTAGAGGCGCTGTTGCGGCTTAAGCGGAGCTCGGGAGATGACGTCCAGCTGCTCCACCAGGTGGCGTCGTGGGTTGAACACGCAGCGACCCGCGGTGGAGAATTGCAGTCCCAGATACCGGAAGGTTTCACCCACACGTAGGGCGGGCATGGTGGCGTTGCCCGCTTTGAAGGTAACGTCGGCGTCGACCTTCACCTTCTTGTCACGCCCAGACGCGACTAAAGCGAGGGTGAAACACTTCCGGGCGTTGATCTGCAGCCCCAGATGGCCGAGGGCTGCGACGGCTGCGTCGATGAGGGACTGCAATCCCCTCGCGGTCGATGCAAAAAGCAGGACGTCATCTGCGAAGGCCGCAGCGTTGACTCTGCGGCCGAGGATCCGAGCTCCGATGTGGGAGGGAAGTTGACTCAAAACATAGTCCACCGCAAAATTGAAAAGGAGGGGGGAGAGGGGGTCACCCTGACGCACACCCCTTGCCGGCTGCAGGGGCACGCCCACGTCGGCGCCGCCCGCTATCACTGTCGTGCTACCCTCGTAACACCTTTCGACGTACTCAATAAAGCAATCCGGCAGGCCATGAGCCCTCAGCACGGGGCGGAGGGCAGCATGGTCCACCGAATCGAACGCTTTAGAGACGTCGATCGATGCCACAAAAACAGAGCGACAGGAGCGGACTGCGTCGGTGAGAGCAGTGTCCAAGATGAAGGTGTTTTCCAACATCCCATCCCGGGGGATGAATGCCCGCTGACGTTCGTCCACAGCACATGCACGCATCAGGCGTGACGCGAGAACCTTGTGAAAGGTCCGCGCCAACACCGAGCAGACCGTAATGGGGCGAAAGTCAGCGGGGGATGTTGGTGCAGCCGTTTTGGGGAGAAGTGACGTCCGGGCGCGAAGCAGACGCTCGGGGAGGGCGCGGGCCAGGAGGAAGAGGTTCAAGAGTTTCACCAGGACTTCATGCGGCAGGCGCCGCAGCTCCGCTGGAGTCAGGCCGTCCGGCCCGGCCGCCGATCCCCTGGGCGGCAAGGCAGCAGCGACCTCCTCACGTGTGACCGGCCCCCAAAGGCACTCAGGAGCGACAGGCTCCGAGTGCGGGAGAAGGCGGTCACGGATGAAGCCAGCGGTGGAGATCGGCTTCTTCGTGAAGAGGTCCGCCCAGAAGTCCAGCAGACCGGGGATGTCGGGTGGCGGCTGCAGCAGGGTGCCGTCCAGCAAGCCGCGCACGCAATGTGCACGCGACCTGCGGAAGGCGTCCTGTGTCCGCGCGAACTCCCAGCGGCGCCGCTTGCGCTTCTGCAGCGGCGGGGCGGCAGGCGGCCGCTTGGATGATTGGCGCGGCCGCTGTGCCCTGGTGATCGACCTCTCCCCCCTGGACCCGACCGACGCAAGGGCATCCGGGAGCATGCCCAGGATGACATCGGGCGGCGTGCCCCGCCCCAGACCAATGACTCGATCCAGAGCAGAGAAACGCTGGGCGGAAGCAGGTAGCCCCGCCAGATGCTCCCAGATGGCGGCGTCAGTCGGCCCCTCCGGCGGCGGCCCGGTGGTGTCGGCCGCGAAGTCCTCGGCTGCGTCGACGGGCAGCGCAGCGGCCTCGCCCGCGTCAGGCAGCGAGCTCGCTGCTCCCCGGCGGGACGCCGGCTCTTCCCCCCGACCGATCTCAAGCGCCTCCATGAATTGGCGGACAAGCTGCTTGTGGGCAGCTTGCCGCCGTCGGCACTTGATTGCCTCAAGCGTTCGGTCGGGGAACATCCTAAGAGAGTCATAGTTACTCCCGCCGTTTACCCGCGCTTGCTTGAATTTCTTCACGTTGACATTCAGAGCACTGGGCAGAAATCACATTGCGTCAACACCCGCTAGGGCCATCGCAATGCTTTGTTTTAATTAGACAGTCGGATTCCCCCAGTCCGTGCCAGTTCTGAGTTGATCGTTGAATGGCGGCCGAAGAGAATCCGCGCACCCGCGCGCCCCCGGAGGAGCACGCTAAGGCGGACGCGGCCTCGCAGCAAGGAAGATCCGTGGGAGGCCAAGGCACGGGACCGAGCTCGGATCCTGCACGCAGGTTGAAGCACCGGGGCGCGAACGCCGCGCAGGCGCGCGCATCCTGCACCGCCGGCCAGCACGAGGCCGACCAACGGCGAGAGCAGACCACGCCCGCGCTAAACGCCCGCACTTACCGGCACCCCTACGGCACTCACCTCGCCCAGGCCCGGCACGTTAGCGCTGACCCACTTCCCGACCAAGCCCGACACGCCCCGATCCTCAGAGCCAATCCTTATCCCGAAGTTACGGATCCAATTTGCCGACTTCCCTTACCTACATTATTCTATCGACTAGAGGCTCTTCACCTTGGAGACCTGCTGCGGATATGGGTACGAACCGGCGCGACACCTCCACGTGGCCCTCT
>NW_026047426.1:67500-72500 GCF_023864345.2 Schistocerca serialis cubense
CTAAGTACTTGGTCGGGTTCGAGAGAGGCGCAATCGCCCGGAGTTAGGCGAGTAGACGCTTTAGGTGCGACCACCCGTGCTCCCAACTGAGCTTGCCGCTGCCGACAGAGGCCCGGGAGCGTGCTGTCGTGGCATTGCCGGCGGGAGACAACACGCGCCACCTACGGTGACCGGCAGCTCCAACGCCAGCGCCACAGAAGGACAAAAGCCCCACTTGGGTGCCGAAGCGAACTCTCCCAGCACAGCGCACGCGCCAACACGTCCGCACAGCTGCGATACAAACCACCTGCGAGAACCGCTGGGGCGACCGAGCAGCAGACGGCGTCGCGGCGCCGAGCGCCGGGCGGCGGCGCATCCTCAGCGCACACAGTCCTCAATCGGACCAGCACACTGCAGATGGCCACCGCGCTTCGCACCGGGCCCGCGAGGACCTACTTTGGCCGCAAGGCGCCGCGAGCAGGGGGCGCCGGCGCGCAGCTGCGCCGCCTGCCGCGTCCGTCGGCCGGCGCGCCTGCCACTGGCCGCCCCCACCAGCCGGCTGTAGTGCGTGCGCCCACGCACCGCGCTGCCAGCACGCCGGGCGGCCCCCCCTCACCGGCCGGGGACGGTCCCACCCAGCCACCGCCGCGTATCGCCTCACACCCAGATCCCCTTTCGCGTTCGTGGGCATGGTGGGTCCCCTTTCACGTTCGTGGGCATGGTGGGTATCCCTGAAACAACCGGTTAATAGCTCGACCGATCGTCGCCAACACTGATTCACCTCTAGCGAGAACAACCGCACCACAACGGGTTACCTGTTGTTCATTTGCGTAACGTCACCAGCAAACGTAGACGTCCATCGCCATTTGCAACGAGTATTGCATGCCTGTGTCAGGTGTCACAACACACTACGTCTGCCCACATAGACGCAACAACATGTGCACGCCTCGAGAACACGTGGAAGGTAGCCCCCGTACGTATGCGGTGTCCATTGCGCGAACGACTGTCAGCCGGCCTCTGCAGGATGTCGCAGATGTGGAACGCGGTGCAACATGCTATCACGGTGTGTGAGAAGAGACGACTACGTCCGAATACACGCTCCACTACATCAACAGACTGCTCATGCTGATCGCCATCCAGGGCGTCCGTTCCTCCCACACGTCTGAATGGCGTACCACACTGCAATCCAGCTCTTATAGGGAGACGACACGTAGCTGCGTGCACAATATTTGGACTGTATGGTCTGCCGTTGCTAGGCGCAGTCGTCGTACGGTCACACATGTGCCACGATGTATCATTCAGTACATACGGACCAATGTGCAGTACAGTTTGTGGGTTTTGCGTACATCGGCGGACAGGTGACAGGCCGTACCACAACGTAGGCTGAGTACGTCGGCATGCGAAGGGCATTGAACATGCAAACTTCTCAACGACCAGCTTGCGAAGGCAGGGGGGAAGGGGGGGGGGGCATGTACGTCCTGCTGCTATCCACATTACAGTGTATAGCAGGAGCATGTGGAAAGTCAGCAACACCTGCAAGGTGTTTAACATGACGCGATACACAGGGGACCGGGCAGTGCGAATAGCGAACTATATTGCGAGGGTTGCGGTTAGGCAACACTACACTAATTTAACGAGTTGCATAACAATTACAGAGCAGGTTCAGCGACAACGTGCGTCAGGTTAAGGCGCAATATAGGTTAGGTTGAGGCACAATATAGGTTAGGTTAAGGCACAACATGGGTTACGTTAAGGCACAAATTGGGTTACGTTAAGGCACAACATGGGTTACGTTAAGGCACAACATGGGTTACGTTAAGGCACAAATTAGGTTACGTTAAGGCACAAATTAGGTTACGTTAAGGCACAAATTAGGTTACGTTAAGGCACAAATTAGGTTACGTTAAGGCACAAATTAGGTTACGTTAAGGCACAAATTAGGTTACGTTAAGGCACAAATTAGGTTACGTTAAGGCACAAATTAGGTTACGTTAAGGCACAAATTAGGTTACGTTAAGGCACAAATTAGGTTACGTTAAGGCACAAATTAGGTTACGTTAAGGCACAAATTAGGTTACGTTAAGGCACAAATTAGGTTACGTTAAGGCACAAATTAGGTTACGTTAAGGCACAAATTAGGTTACGTTAAGGCACAAATTAGGTTACGTTAAGGCACAAATTAGGTTACGTTAAGGCACAAATTAGGTTACGTTAAGGTACAATATGGGTTAGGTTAAGGTACAATATGGGTTAGGTTAAGGTACAATATGGGTTAGGTTAAGGTACAATATGGGTTAGGTTAAGGTACAATATGGGTTAGGTTAAGGCACAACGTAGGTTAGGTTAAGGCACAACGTAGGTTAGGTTAAGGCACAACATAGGTTAGGTTAAGGCACAACATAGGTTAGGTTAAGGCACAACATAGGTTAGGTTAAGGCACAACATAGGTTAGGTTAAGGCACAACATAGGTTAGGTTAAGGCACAACATAGGTTAGGTTAAGGCACAACATAGGTTAGGTTAAGGCACAACATAGGTTAGGTTAAGGCACAACATAGGTTAGGTTAAGGCACAACATAGGTTAGGTTAAGGCACAACATAGGTTAGGTTAAGGCACAACATAGGTTAGGTTAAGGCACAACGTAGGTTAGGTTAAGGCACAACGTAGGTTAGGTTAAGGCACAACGTAGGTTAGGTTAAGGCACAACGTAGGTTAGGTTAAGGCACAACGTAGGTTAGGTTAAGGCACAACGTAGGTTAGGTTAAGGCACAACGTAGGTTAGGTTAAGGCACAACGTAGGTTAGGTTAAGGCACAACGTAGGTTAGGTTAAGGCACAACGTAGGTTAGGTTAAGGCACAACGTAGGTTAGGTTAAGGCACAACGTAGGTTAGGTTAAGGCACAACATAGGTTAGGTTAAGGCACAACATAGGTTAGGTTAAGGCACAACATAGGTTAGGTTAAGGCACAACATAGGTTAGGTTAAGGCACAACATAGGTTAGGTTAAGGCACAACATAGGTTAGGTTAAGGCACAACATAGGTTAGGTTAAGGCACAACATAGGTTAGGTTAAGGCACAACATAGGTTAGGTTAAGGCACAACATAGGTTAGGTTAAGGCACAACATAGGTTAGGTTAAGGCACAACATAGGTTAGGTTAAGGCACAACGTAGGTTAGGTTAAGGCACAACGTAGGTTAGGTTAAGGCACAACGTAGGTTAGGTTAAGGCACAACGTAGGTTAGGTTAAGGCACAACGTAGGTTAGGTTAAGGCACAACGTAGGTTAGGTTAAGGCACAACGTAGGTTAGGTTAAGGCACAACGTAGGTTAGGTTAAGGTACAACGTAGGTTAGGTTAAGGCACAACGTAGGTTAGGTTAAGGTACAACGTAGGTTAGGTTAAGGTACAACGTAGGTTAGGTTAAGGTACAACGTAGGTTAGGTTAAGGTACAACGTAGGTTAGGTTAAGGTACAACGTAGGTTAGGTTAAGGTACAACGTAGGTTAGGTGAAGGCGCAATGTAGGTTAGGTTAAGGTACGATATACCTTAGGTTAAGGTACAATATCGCTTAGGTTAAGGTACAATATAGCTTAGGTTAAGGTACACGTTGTAGGGAAAGGTGTATTTTGGGGGGGGAGGGGGCGGCAGGTTCGTTGATAGTGATTATCGTAAGTGCATGCCTGCGGGATCATCCGATTTGTCACGTCAGGATGCACTTGTGGCTCATGACAGGCGGCGCTCCGATTCCAAGGTTGTGGCAGATCTGTGTCTTTCATTCCTGCCATTGTTTGTGTACTGTGACAGGAGGCAGTATTGTGATGTTGGGTGCACCCCTGTGTAGGACATGTGTGGGTGTTCGTGGCTTAGCTGAGCAATGGCGGATGTCGGAAGGGTGGGATATTCTGTTTTCTGGGTGGACCTCCCGGTCTGGTTATGATAGTGTGGATTGTGTAATGTGGCGGAGAGGATGCACCGGATGTTCTTCCATGCTGGTGGTTAGATATTGTGTGTGTGCCTGTTAGAGGCAGAGAGTAGTGTGTGATAGTGTCTGGCTGACGTGTGGTTCTCATTGTGTGCAGAGTCTTTCAGCATGTATAGGGACGGTTGTATATATTATCTGTATTCTGATGGCTCTGCATCTATTACTAATCAGTGCCGTGTATACGGTTACTCTGGTTCCAGTCGAAACTGTTCTATCTCTGTACATTAGTGACACTGCGGCTCCACTATGTTGCCGCCCCTGTCGGCCGTTTCCCCCAGTGTGTGGCTAATGATTATCAGCAATCAGTCTATTAGTCAATACCGGTAGTGTGACGACGTGAAATGTCCGGGATGGGGGAAGCTACACGCTTCCCGTGGGTCAGGGCCTAGAAAGACTCTTCCCACGCAGGAGGCTCGGACTGTCATTACTCTTCCGAGAAATATATTTGCCCAGCGTTTTTTGCGACTGCGAGTGCGACGCGTACGAGTACCGACATGGATGGGGCGCTTCCTAGCTGATCGCTCAGCATCGGAGAAATATATTTGCCCAACGTTTTTTGCGACTGCGAGTGCAACGCCCAAGGGTACCGACGTGGATGGGGCGCTTCCTAGCTGATCGCTCGGCATGGGAATCCGTACAGTGAGCAATGCGATCGCGTCTGTAGCTTGTACGTGGTACAGCTCGCAGCTCATGTATAGGGACAGCGGGAATGTCGCATATTGGACATAACTCTTCATGAAACGCAAGTTATAGGTGTGGATTGCACATTACGACTGCGGGAAACTTCCGCCGTTCATCCGCTGGCGTTGCGAGTTTGGCGGTTGGGGTGGGGCACGAGCGGGTGCGGGTGGTGTGATTGCCGGTCCACGACTTCGTGCGGCAGAGGCACTGGCGTTTGGGTGCTGTGGTCGACACAGGCTGCATGCTTTGTGGGTGGCGTCGAAAGATGGGCACTGTGGGCCCATCGATGTCTTAGTCGGCTTGGCGTCCCATAGATGGCGGTATCGTCGTTGCAGGAGCTCATGCTGAGGGAGACC
>NW_026047426.1:77500-88547 GCF_023864345.2 Schistocerca serialis cubense
GCCAGTTCTGAGTTGATCGTTGAATGGCGGCCGAAGAGAATCCGCGCACCCGCGCGCCCCCGGAGGAGCACGCTAAGGCGGACGCGGCCTCGCAGCAAGGAAGATCCGTGGGAGGCCAAGGCACGGGACCGAGCTCGGATCCTGCACGCAGGTTGAAGCACCGGGGCGCGAACGCCGCGCAGGCGCGCGCATCCTGCACCGCCGGCCAGCACGAGGCCGACCAACGGCGAGAGCAGACCACGCCCGCGCTAAACGCCCGCACTTACCGGCACCCCTACGGCACTCACCTCGCCCAGGCCCGGCACGTTAGCGCTGACCCACTTCCCGACCAAGCCCGACACGCCCCGATCCTCAGAGCCAATCCTTATCCCGAAGTTACGGATCCAATTTGCCGACTTCCCTTACCTACATTATTCTATCGACTAGAGGCTCTTCACCTTGGAGACCTGCTGCGGATATGGGTACGAACCGGCGCGACACCTCCACGTGGCCCTCTCCCGGATTTTCAAGGTCCGAGGGGAAGATCGGGACACCGCCGCAACTGCGGTGCTCTTCGCGTTCCAAACCCTATCTCCCTGCTAGAGGATTCCAGGGAACTCGAACGCTCATGCAGAAAAGAAAACTCTTCCCCGATCTCCCGACGGCGTCTCCGGGTCCTTTTGGGTTACCCCGACGAGCATCTCTAAAAGAGGGGCCCGACTTGTATCGGTTCCGCTGCCGGGTTCCGGAATAGGAACCGGATTCCCTTTCGCCCAACGGGGGCCAGCACAAAGCGCATCATGCTATGACGGCCCCCATCAACATCGGATTTCTCCTAGGGCTTAGGATCGACTGACTCGTGTGCAACGGCTGTTCACACGAAACCCTTCTCCGCGTCAGCCCTCCAGGGCCTCGCTGGAGTATTTGCTACTACCACCAAGATCTGCACCGACGGCGGCTCCAGGCAGGCTCACGCCCAGACCCTTCTGCGCCCACCGCCGCGACCCTCCTACTCGTCAGGGCTTCGCGGCCGGCCGCAAGGACCGGCCATGACTGCCAGACTGACGGCCGAGTATAGGCACGACGCTTCAGCGCCATCCATTTTCAGGGCTAGTTGCTTCGGCAGGTGAGTTGTTACACACTCCTTAGCGGATTCCGACTTCCATGGCCACCGTCCTGCTGTCTTAAGCAACCAACGCCTTTCATGGTTTCCCATGAGCGTCGATTCGGGCGCCTTAACTCGGCGTTTGGTTCATCCCACAGCGCCAGTTCTGCTTACCAAAAGTGGCCCACTTGGCACTCCGATCCGAGTCGTTTGCTCGCGGCTTCAGCATATCAAGCAAGCCGGAGATCTCACCCATTTAAAGTTTGAGAATAGGTTGAGGTCGTTTCGGCCCCAAGGCCTCTAATCATTCGCTTTACCGGATGAGACTCGTACGAGCACCAGCTATCCTGAGGGAAACTTCGGAGGGAACCAGCTACTAGATGGTTCGATTAGTCTTTCGCCCCTATACCCAGCTCCGACGATCGATTTGCACGTCAGAATCGCTACGGACCTCCATCAGGGTTTCCCCTGACTTCGTCCTGGCCAGGCATAGTTCACCATCTTTCGGGTCCCAACGTGTACGCTCTAGGTGCGCCTCACCTCGCAATGAGGACGAGACGCCCCGGGAGTGCGGAGGCCGCCGCCCCGTGAAGGGCGGGGAAGCCCCATCCTCCCTCGGCCCGCGCAAGGCGAGACCTTCACTTTCATTACGCCTTTAGGTTTCGTACAGCCCAATGACTCGCGCACATGTTAGACTCCTTGGTCCGTGTTTCAAGACGGGTCGTGAAATTGTCCAAAGCTGAAGCGCCGCTGACGGGAGCGATTATTCCGCCCGAGAGCATCCCGAGCCAACAGCGGCGCGGGTCCGGGGCCGGGCCAGGTAGGTCCGTCATCCGGGAAGAACCGCGCGCGCTTGCCGGGAGCCCGAGCGCCCAAAGGGGCGAATCGACTCCTCCAGATATACCGCCGGGCAGCCAGCCAGGACACCGGGGCTCTGCCCAACAGACGCGAACCGAGGCCCGCGGAAGGACAGGCTGCGCACCCGGGCCGTAGGCCGGCACCCAGCGGGTCGCGACGTCCTACTAGGGGAGAAGTGCGGCCCACCGCACACCGGAACGGCCCCGCCCCGCGGCGAGTGGAAAGGCAACCGGACACGACCCCGCCGCGAATTGCTCCGCGCGGGCGGCCGGCCCCATCTGCCGAGGGCGGAGGCCAGTGGCCGGATGGGCGTGAATCTCACCCGTTCGACCTTTCGGACTTCTCACGTTTACCCCAGAACGGTTTCACGTACTTTTGAACTCTCTCTTCAAAGTTCTTTTCAACTTTCCCTCACGGTACTTGTTCGCTATCGGTCTCGTGGTCATATTTAGTCTCAGATGGAGTTTACCACCCACTTGGAGCTGCACTCTCAAGCAACCCGACTCGAAGGAGAGGTCCCGCCGACGCTCGCACCGGCCGCTACGGGCCTGGCACCCTCTACGGGCCGTGGCCTCATTCAAGTTGGACTTGGGCTCGGCGCGAGGCGTCGGGGTAGTGGACCCTCCCAAACACCACATGCCACGACAGGCGGCAGCCTGCGGGGTTCGGTGCTGGACTCTTCCCTGTTCGCTCGCCGCTACTGGGGGAATCCTTGTTAGTTTCTTTTCCTCCGCTTAGTAATATGCTTAAATTCAGCGGGTAGTCTCGCCTGCTCTGAGGTCGTTGTACGAGGTGTCGCACGCCACACCGCCAGCCGGCTGTGCACGCTACCGAGTAAGTACCGGTATGCGAACCGCCAGGCGACGGGCGCGCATCGCACGTTTAAGGAGACGCGGCCGGCCCCACAGGCGGCCACGACACTCCCAGGTCTGCGAAGCGGGGCAAACGCCGCGCGCTTCAGTATACGTAGCCGACCCTCAGCCAGACGTGGCCCGGGAACGGAATCCATGGACCGCAATGTGCGTTCGAAACGTCGATGTTCATGTGTCCTGCAGTTCACATGTCGACGCGCAATTTGCTGCGTTCTTCATCGACCCACGAGCCGAGTGATCCACCGTCCTGGGTGATCTTTTCATAGTTTCCACCATCTCTTTCGAGACAGTTGCATAGGCGGGACTGAGGCGTGTGGCGGCCCTGTTCCAGCGTTCAGTGTCCAACGGCCTCACGGCCGATGGGCGTCGTACGGCTCCACACCGGAGCGGACAGGCAGTCGGGCGAAAGTCATTCAAAACCGGCGCCAGGCGCCAGGTGCCGCAGGCCAGCCGCTCCAGCGCTTCAGCGCTCGTACCACACAACATTGCCGTTAGTTTTGAGACGAACGCGTGGTTCCGCACGCGGCGCACGGCTACTGCGAGCCGTACAGGTAGCTGCGTGTTGCGCGACACGACACGCACATCGAAAGACATGCAGTCTAGTCGGTAATGATCCTTCCGCAGGTTCACCTACGGAAACCTTGTTACGACTTTTACTTCCTCTAAATGATCAAGTTTGGTCATCTTTCCGGTAGCATCGGCAACGACAGAGTCAATGCCGCGTACCAGTCCGAAGACCTCACTAAATCATTCAATCGGTAGTAGCGACGGGCGGTGTGTACAAAGGGCAGGGACGTAATCAACGCGAGCTTATGACTCGCGCTTACTGGGAATTCCTCGTTCATGGGGAACAATTGCAAGCCCCAATCCCTAGCACGAAGGAGGTTCAGCGGGTTACCCCGACCTTTCGGCCTAGGAAGACACGCTGATTCCTTCAGTGTAGCGCGCGTGCGGCCCAGAACATCTAAGGGCATCACAGACCTGTTATTGCTCAATCTCGTGCGGCTAGAAGCCGCCTGTCCCTCTAAGAAGAAAAGTAATCGCTGACAGCACGAAGGATGTCACGCGACTAGTTAGCAGGCTAGAGTCTCGTTCGTTATCGGAATTAACCAGACAAATCGCTCCACCAACTAAGAACGGCCATGCACCACCACCCACCGAATCAAGAAAGAGCTATCAATCTGTCAATCCTTCCGGTGTCCGGGCCTGGTGAGGTTTCCCGTGTTGAGTCAAATTAAGCCGCAGGCTCCACTCCTGGTGGTGCCCTTCCGTCAATTCCTTTAAGTTTCAGCTTTGCAACCATACTTCCCCCGGAACCCAAAAGCTTTGGTTTCCCGGAGGCTGCCCGCCGAGTCATCGGAGGAACTGCGGCGGATCGCTGGCTGGCATCGTTTATGGTTAGAACTAGGGCGGTATCTGATCGCCTTCGAACCTCTAACTTTCGTTCTTGATTAATGAAAACATACTTGGCAAATGCTTTCGCTTCTGTTCGTCTTGCGACGATCCAAGAATTTCACCTCTAACGTCGCAATACGAATGCCCCCGCCTGTCCCTATTAATCATTACCTCGGGTTCCGAAAACCAACAAAATAGAACCGAGGTCCTATTCCATTATTCCATGCACACAGTATTCAGGCGGGCTTGCCTGCTTTAAGCACTCTAATTTGTTCAAAGTAAACGTGCCGGCCCACCGAGACACTCAATAAAGAGCACCCTGGTAGGATTTCAACGGGGTCCGCCTCGGGACGCACGAGCACGCACGAGGCGGTCGCACGCCTTCGGCTCGCCCCACCGGCAGGACGTCCCACGATACATGCCAGTTAAACACCGACGGGCGGTGAACCAACAGCGTGGGACACAAATCCAACTACGAGCTTTTTAACCGCAACAACTTTAATATACGCTATTGGAGCTGGAATTACCGCGGCTGCTGGCACCAGACTTGCCCTCCAATAGATACTCGTTAAAGGATTTAAAGTGTACTCATTCCGATTACGGGGCCTCGGATGAGTCCCGTATCGTTATTTTTCGTCACTACCTCCCCGTGCCGGGAGTGGGTAATTTGCGCGCCTGCTGCCTTCCTTGGATGTGGTAGCCGTTTCTCAGGCTCCCTCTCCGGAATCGAACCCTGATTCCCCGTTACCCGTTACAACCATGGTAGGCGCAGAACCTACCATCGACAGTTGATAAGGCAGACATTTGAAAGATGCGTCGCCGGTACGAGGACCGTGCGATCAGCCCAAAGTTATTCAGAGTCACCAATGCAAACGGACCGGACGAGCCGACCGATTGGTTTTGATCTAATAAAAGCGTCCCTTCCATCTCTGGTCGGGACTCTGTTTGCATGTATTAGCTCTAGAATTACCACAGTTATCCAAGTAACGTGGGTACGATCTAAGGAACCATAACTGATTTAATGAGCCATTCGCGGTTTCACCTTAATGCGGCTTGTACTGAGACATGCATGGCTTAATCTTTGAGACAAGCATATGACTACTGGCAGGATCAACCAGGGAGCTGCGTCAACTAGAGCTGAGCAGCCGGCCGCCCGGGAGTGTGTCCCGGGGGCCCGCGCGAACACGCAAGCGTCCGCTCAATTATTCTGCAAACAGGAGGAGGCTGAGCTCCCCTGCACAACACACCTCGAAACCCTCTCAGGTCCCGGCGGCGCGCAGCGCCGTCCTAAGTACTTGGTCGGGTTCGAGAGAGGCGCAATCGCCCGGAGTTAGGCGAGTAGACGCTTTAGGTGCGACCACCCGTGCTCCCAACTGAGCTTGCCGCTGCCGACAGAGGCCCGGGAGCGTGCTGTCGTGGCATTGCCGGCGGGAGACAACACGCGCCACCTACGGTGACCGGCAGCTCCAACGCCAGCGCCACAGAAGGACAAAAGCCCCACTTGGGTGCCGAAGCGAACTCTCCCAGCACAGCGCACGCGCCAACACGTCCGCACAGCTGCGATACAAACCACCTGCGAGAACCGCTGGGGCGACCGAGCAGCAGACGGCGTCGCGGCGCCGAGCGCCGGGCGGCGGCGCATCCTCAGCGCACACAGTCCTCAATCGGACCAGCACACTGCAGATGGCCACCGCGCTTCGCACCGGGCCCGCGAGGACCTACTTTGGCCGCAAGGCGCCGCGAGCAGGGGGCGCCGGCGCGCAGCTGCGCCGCCTGCCGCGTCCGTCGGCCGGCGCGCCTGCCACTGGCCGCCCCCACCAGCCGGCTGTAGCGCGTGCGCCCACGCACCGCGCTGCCAGCACGCCGGGCGGCCCCCCCTCACCGGCCGGGGACGGTCCCACCCAGCCACCGCCGCGTATCGCCTCACACCCAGATCCCCTTTCGCGTTCGTGGGCATGGTGGGTCCCCTTTCACGTTCGTGGGCATGGTGGGTATCCCTGAAACAACCGGTTAATAGCTCGACCGATCGTCGCCAACACTGATTCACCTCTAGCGAGAACAACCGCACCACAACGGGTTACCTGTTGTTCATTTGCGTAACGTCACCAGCAAACGTAGACGTCCATCGCCATTTGCAACGAGTATTGCATGCCTGTGTCAGGTGTCACAACACACTACGTCTGCCCACATAGACGCAACAACATGTGCACGCCTCGAGAACACGTGGAAGGTAGCCCCCGTACGTATGCGGTGTCCATTGCGCGAACGACTGTCAGCCGGCCTCTGCAGGATGTCGCAGATGTGGAACGCGGTGCAACATGCTATCACGGTGTGTGAGAAGAGACGACTACGTCCGAATACACGCTCCACTACATCAACAGACTGCTCATGCTGATCGCCATCCAGGGCGTCCGTTCCTCCCACACGTCTGAATGGCGTACCACACTGCAATCCAGCTCTTATAGGGAGACGACACGTAGCTGCGTGCACAATATTTGGACTGTATGGTCTGCCGTTGCTAGGCGCAGTCGTCGTACGGTCACACATGTGCCACGATGTATCATTCAGTACATACGGACCAATGTGCAGTACAGTTTGTGGGTTTTGCGTACATCGGCGGACAGGTGACAGGCCGTACCACAACGTAGGCTGAGTACGTCGGCATGCGAAGGGCATTGAACATGCAAACTTCTCAACGACCAGCTTGCGAAGGCAGGGGGGAAGGGGGGGGGGCATGTACGTCCTGCTGCTATCCACATTACAGTGTATAGCAGGAGCATGTGGAAAGTCAGCAACACCTGCAAGGTGTTTAACATGACGCGATACACAGGGGACCGGGCAGTGCGAATAGCGAACTATATTGCGAGGGTTGCGGTTAGGCAACACTACACTAATTTAACGAGTTGCATAACAATTACAGAGCAGGTTCAGCGACAACGTGCGTCAGGTTAAGGCGCAATATAGGTTAGGTTGAGGCACAATATAGGTTAGGTTAAGGCACAACATGGGTTACGTTAAGGCACAAATTGGGTTACGTTAAGGCACAACATGGGTTACGTTAAGGCACAACATGGGTTACGTTAAGGCACAAATTAGGTTACGTTAAGGCACAAATTAGGTTACGTTAAGGCACAAATTAGGTTACGTTAAGGCACAAATTAGGTTACGTTAAGGCACAAATTAGGTTACGTTAAGGCACAAATTAGGTTACGTTAAGGCACAAATTAGGTTACGTTAAGGCACAAATTAGGTTACGTTAAGGCACAAATTAGGTTACGTTAAGGCACAAATTAGGTTACGTTAAGGCACAAATTAGGTTACGTTAAGGCACAAATTAGGTTACGTTAAGGCACAAATTAGGTTACGTTAAGGCACAAATTAGGTTACGTTAAGGCACAAATTAGGTTACGTTAAGGCACAAATTAGGTTACGTTAAGGCACAAATTAGGTTACGTTAAGGTACAATATGGGTTAGGTTAAGGTACAATATGGGTTAGGTTAAGGTACAATATGGGTTAGGTTAAGGTACAATATGGGTTAGGTTAAGGTACAATATGGGTTAGGTTAAGGCACAACGTAGGTTAGGTTAAGGCACAACGTAGGTTAGGTTAAGGCACAACATAGGTTAGGTTAAGGCACAACATAGGTTAGGTTAAGGCACAACATAGGTTAGGTTAAGGCACAACATAGGTTAGGTTAAGGCACAACATAGGTTAGGTTAAGGCACAACATAGGTTAGGTTAAGGCACAACATAGGTTAGGTTAAGGCACAACATAGGTTAGGTTAAGGCACAACATAGGTTAGGTTAAGGCACAACATAGGTTAGGTTAAGGCACAACATAGGTTAGGTTAAGGCACAACATAGGTTAGGTTAAGGCACAACGTAGGTTAGGTTAAGGCACAACGTAGGTTAGGTTAAGGCACAACGTAGGTTAGGTTAAGGCACAACGTAGGTTAGGTTAAGGCACAACGTAGGTTAGGTTAAGGCACAACGTAGGTTAGGTTAAGGCACAACGTAGGTTAGGTTAAGGCACAACGTAGGTTAGGTTAAGGCACAACGTAGGTTAGGTTAAGGCACAACGTAGGTTAGGTTAAGGCACAACGTAGGTTAGGTTAAGGCACAACGTAGGTTAGGTTAAGGCACAACGTAGGTTAGGTTAAGGCACAACATAGGTTAGGTTAAGGCACAACATAGGTTAGGTTAAGGCACAACATAGGTTAGGTTAAGGCACAACATAGGTTAGGTTAAGGCACAACATAGGTTAGGTTAAGGCACAACATAGGTTAGGTTAAGGCACAACATAGGTTAGGTTAAGGCACAACATAGGTTAGGTTAAGGCACAACATAGGTTAGGTTAAGGCACAACATAGGTTAGGTTAAGGCACAACATAGGTTAGGTTAAGGCACAACATAGGTTAGGTTAAGGCACAACATAGGTTAGGTTAAGGCACAACGTAGGTTAGGTTAAGGCACAACGTAGGTTAGGTTAAGGCACAACGTAGGTTAGGTTAAGGCACAACGTAGGTTAGGTTAAGGCACAACGTAGGTTAGGTTAAGGCACAACGTAGGTTAGGTTAAGGCACAACGTAGGTTAGGTTAAGGTACAACGTAGGTTAGGTTAAGGTACAACGTAGGTTAGGTTAAGGTACAACGTAGGTTAGGTTAAGGTACAACGTAGGTTAGGTTAAGGTACAACGTAGGTTAGGTTAAGGTACAACGTAGGTTAGGTTAAGGTACAACGTAGGTTAGGTTAAGGTACAACGTAGGTTAGGTGAAGGCGCAATGTAGGTTAGGTTAAGGTACGATATACCTTAGGTTAAGGTACAATATCGCTTAGGTTAAGGTACAATATAGCTTAGGTTAAGGTACACGTTGTAGGGAAAGGTGTATTTTGGGGGGGGAGGGGGCGGCAGGTTCGTTGATAGTGATTATCGTAAGTGCATGCCTGCGGGATCATCCGATTTGTCACGTCAGGATGCACTTGTGGCTCATGACAGGCGGCGCTCCGATTCCAAGGTTGTGGCAGATCTGTGTCTTTCATTCCTGCCATTGTTTGTGTACTGTGACAGGAGGCAGTATTGTGATGTTGGGTGCACCCCTGTGTAGGACATGTGTGGGTGTTCGTGGCTTAGCTGAGCAATGGCGGATGTCGGAAGGGTGGGATATTCTGTTTTCTGGGTGGACCTCCCGGTCTGGTTATGATAGTGTGGATTGTGTAATGTGGCGGAGAGGATGCACCGGATGTTCTTCCATGCTGGTGGTTAGATATTGTGTGTGTGCCTGTTAGAGGCAGAGAGTAGTGTGTGATAGTGTCTGGCTGACGTGTGGTTCTCATTGTGTGCAGAGTCTTTCAGCATGTATAGGGACGGTTGTATATATTATCTGTATTCTGATGGCTCTGCATCTATTACTAATCAGTGCCGTGTATACGGTTACTCTGGTTCCAGTCGAAACTGTTCTATCTCTGTACATTAGTGACACTGCGGCTCCACTATGTTGCCGCCCCTGTCGGCCGTTTCCCCCAGTGTGTGGCTAATGATTATCAGCAATCAGTCTATTAGTCAATACCGGTAGTGTGACGACGTGAAATGTCCGGGATGGGGGAAGCTACACGCTTCCCGTGGGTCAGGGCCTAGAAAGACTCTTCCCACGCAGGAGGCTCGGACTGTCATTACTCTTCCGAGAAATATATTTGCCCAGCGTTTTTTGCGACTGCGAGTGCGACGCGTACGAGTACCGACATGGATGGGGCGCTTCCTAGCTGATCGCTCAGCATCGGAGAAATATATTTGCCCAACGTTTTTTGCGACTGCGAGTGCAACGCCCAAGGGTACCGACGTGGATGGGGCGCTTCCTAGCTGATCGCTCGGCATGGGGAATCCGTACAGTGAGCAATGCGATCGCGTCTGTAGCTTGTACGTGGTACAGCTCGCAGCTCATGTATAGGGACAGCGGGAATGTCGCATATTGGACATAACTCTTCATGAAACGCAAGTTATAGGTGTGGATTGCACATTACGACTGCGGGAAACTTCCGCCGTTCATCCGCTGGCGTTGCGAGTTTGGCGGTTGGGGTGGGGCACGAGCGGGTGCGGGTGGTGTGATTGCCGGTCCACGACTTCGTGCGGCAGAGGCACTGGCGTTTGGGTGCTGTGGTCGACACAGGCTGCATGCTTTGTGGGTGGCGTCGAAAGATGGGCACTGTGGGCCCATCGATGTCTTAGTCGGCTTGGCGTCCCATAGATGGCGGTATCGTCGTTGCAGGAGCTCATGCTGAGGGAGACCTACAGATGGCGGTATGTTTTGTGGTGCGCTCGACATGGCGGACCTAGTGTTGTCAGATTCGCATAGATGGCGATACTGTTTTGCCAGCATGGTTGGCGTAGTTCCGTCGGATCCCTGTAGATGGAGGTGTCGAATGTTTACTGTGGACAGTCATGTCGTCGGTACGAGGGGGCGCGCGCGAGTGCGTCGTGATACCTCGCCCCTCACCCCTACGGACTTATCACCACCCACACTAGCCGCCCCGGGGACTTGCCAACGACACACCCTATCCCAAGTCTATTTTCTTGCGGAGCATCATGTGTTATTATATTTTATTTCACATCCATAGTGTATAGGGGTATTGTAGTTCACCGTACGGCGGTGGACGCTGTGTTACCACACGCCGGGGGGGGACGGCGAAAACGAACCGTCGACCGCCGGGCGCCGCCCGCCGACGCCGCCTCCACGCGTCGCGCCGGCCGGTGGGCCGACATCGACCGTCCGGCACCCATCACGGCACCCATCGCCGGCCGGCAAAGCGATACGCTGTAGCGCGGCAGAACACAACGCGC
>NW_026047427.1:5000-10000 GCF_023864345.2 Schistocerca serialis cubense
TGGCATCGTTTATGGTTAGAACTAGGGCGGTATCTGATCGCCTTCGAACCTCTAACTTTCGTTCTTGATTAATGAAAACATACTTGGCAAATGCTTTCGCTTCTGTTCGTCTTGCGACGATCCAAGAATTTCACCTCTAACGTCGCAATACGAATGCCCCCGCCTGTCCCTATTAATCATTACCTCGGGTTCCGAAAACCAACAAAATAGAACCGAGGTCCTATTCCATTATTCCATGCACACAGTATTCAGGCGGGCTTGCCTGCTTTAAGCACTCTAATTTGTTCAAAGTAAACGTGCCGGCCCACCGAGACACTCAATAAAGAGCACCCTGGTAGGATTTCAACGGGGTCCGCCTCGGGACGCACGAGCACGCACGAGGCGGTCGCACGCCTTCGGCTCGCCCCACCGGCAGGACGTCCCACGATACATGCCAGTTAAACACCGACGGGCGGTGAACCAACAGCGTGGGACACAAATCCAACTACGAGCTTTTTAACCGCAACAACTTTAATATACGCTATTGGAGCTGGAATTACCGCGGCTGCTGGCACCAGACTTGCCCTCCAATAGATACTCGTTAAAGGATTTAAAGTGTACTCATTCCGATTACGGGGCCTCGGATGAGTCCCGTATCGTTATTTTTCGTCACTACCTCCCCGTGCCGGGAGTGGGTAATTTGCGCGCCTGCTGCCTTCCTTGGATGTGGTAGCCGTTTCTCAGGCTCCCTCTCCGGAATCGAACCCTGATTCCCCGTTACCCGTTACAACCATGGTAGGCGCAGAACCTACCATCGACAGTTGATAAGGCAGACATTTGAAAGATGCGTCGCCGGTACGAGGACCGTGCGATCAGCCCTAAGTTATTCAGAGTCACCAAGGCAAACGGACCGGACGAGCCGACCGATTGGTTTTGATCTAATAAAAGCGTCCCTTCCATCTCTGGTCGGGACTCTGTTTGCATGTATTAGCTCTAGAATTACCACAGTTATCCAAGTAACGTGGGTACGATCTAAGGAACCATAACTGATTTAATGAGCCATTCGCGGTTTCACCTTAATGCGGCTTGTACTGAGACATGCATGGCTTAATCTTTGAGACAAGCATATGACTACTGGCAGGATCAACCAGGGAGCTGCGTCAACTAGAGCTGAGCAGCCGGCCGCCCGGGAGTGTGTCCCGGGGGCCCGCGCGAACACGCAAGCGTCCGCTCAATTATTCTGCAAACAGGAGGAGGCTGAGCTCCCCTGCACAACACACCTCGAAACCCTCTCAGGTCCCGGCGGCGCGCAGCGCCGTCCTAAGTACTTGGTCGGGTTCGAGAGAGGCGCAATCGCCCGGAGTTAGGCGAGTAGACGCTTTAGGTGCGACCACCCGTGCTCCCAACTGAGCTTGCCGCTGCCGACAGAGGCCCGGGAGCGTGCTGTCGTGGCATTGCCGGCGGGAGACAACACGCGCCACCTACGGTGACCGGCAGCTCCAACGCCAGCGCCACAGAAGGACAAAAGCCCTACTTGGGTGCCGAAGCGAACTCTCCCAGCACAGCGCACGCGCCAACACGTCCGCACAGCTGCGATACAAACCACCTGCGAGAACCGCTGGGGCGACCGAGCAGCAGACGGCGTCGCGGCGCCGAGCGCCGGGCGGCGGCGCATCCTCAGCGCACAAAGTCCTCAATCGGACCAGCACACTGCAGATGGCCACCGCGCTTCGCACCGGGCCCGCGAGGACCTACTTTGGCCGCAAGGCGCCGCGAGCAGGGGGCGCCGGCGCGCAGCTGCGCCGCCTGCCGCGTCCGTCGGCCGGCGCGCCTGCCACCGGCCGCCCCCACCAGCCGGCTGTAGCGCGTGCGCCCACGCACCGCGCTGCCAGCACGCCGGGCGGCCCCCCCTCACCGGCCGGGGACGGTCCCACCCAGCCACCGCCGCGTATCGCCTCACACCCAGATCCCCTTTCACGTTCGTGGGCATGGTGGGTCCCCTTTCACGTTCGTGGGCATGGTGGGTATCCCTGAAACAACCGGTTAATAGCTCGACCGATCGTCGCCAACACTGATTCACCTCTAGCGAGAACAACCGCACCACAACGGGTTACCGGTTGTTCATTTGCGTAACGTCACCAGCAAACGTACACGTCCATCGCCATTTGCAACGAGTATTGCATGCCTGTGTCAGGTGTCACAACACACTACGTCTGCCCACATAGACGCAACAACATGTGCACGCCTAGAGAACACGTGGAAGGTAGACCCCGTACGTATGCGGTGTCCATTGCGCGAACGACTGTCAGCCCGCCTCTGCAGCATGTCGCAGATGTGGAACGCGGTGCAACATGCTATCACGGTGTGTGAGAAGAGACGACTACGTCCGAATACACGCTCCACTACATCAACAGACTGCTCATGCTGATCGCCATCCAGGGCGTCCGTTCCTCCCACACGTCTGTATGGCGTACCACACTGCAATCCAGCTCTTATAGGGAGACGACACGTAGCTGCGTGCACAATATTTGGACTGTATGGTCCGCCGTTGCTAGGCGCTGTCGTCATACGGTCACATGGGCCACGATGTATCATTCAGTACATACGGAGCAATGTGCAGTACAGTTTGTGGGTTTTGCGTACATCGGCGGACAGGTGACAGGCCGTACCACAACGTAGGCTGAGTACGTCGGCATGCGAAGGGCATTGAACATGCAAACTTCTCACCGACCAGCTTGCGAAGGCAGGGGGGAAGGGGGGGGGGCATGTACGTCCTGCTGCTATCCACACTACAGTGTATAGCAGGAGCATGTGGAAAGTCAGCAACACCTGCAAGGTGTTTAACATGACGCGATACACAGGGGACCGGGCAGTGCGAGTAGCGAACTATATTGCGAGGGTTGCGGTTAGGCAACACTACACTACTTTAACGGGTTGCATAACAATTACAGAGCAGGTTCAGCGACAACGTGCGTCAGGTTAAGGCGCAATATAGTTTAGGTTACGGCGCACTTTAGGTTAGGTTAAGGCACATTATAGGTTAGGTTAAGGCCCAACATGGGTTACGTTAAGGCACAACATGGGTTACGTTAAGGCACAACATGGGTTAGGTTAAGGCACAACATGGGTTAGGTTAAGGCACAACATGGGTTAGGTTAAGGCACAACATGGGTTAGGTTAAGGCACAACATGGGTTAGGTTAAGGCACAACATGGGTTAGGTTAAGGCACAACATGGGTTAGGTTAAGGCACAACATGGGTTAGGTTAAGGCACAACATGGGTTAGGTTAAGGCACAACATGGGTTAGGTTAAGGCACAACATGGGTTAGGTTAAGGCACAACATGGGTTAGGTTAAGGCACAACATGGGTTAGGTTAAGGCACAACATGGGTTAGGTTAAGGCACAACATGGGTTAGGTTAAGGCACAACATGGGTTAGGTTAAGGCACAACATGGGTTAGGTTAAGGCACAACATGGGTTAGGTTAAGGCACAACATGGGTTAGGTTAAGGCACAACATGGGTTAGGTTAAGGCACAACATGGGTTAGGTTAAGGCACAACATGGGTTAGGTTAAGGCACAACATGGGTTAGGTTAAGGCACAACATGGGTTAGGTTAAGGCACAACATGGGTTAGGTTAAGGCACAACATGGGTTAGGTTAAGGCACAACATGGGTTAGGTTAAGGCACAACATGGGTTAGGTTAAGGCACAACATGGGTTAGGTTAAGGCACAACATGGGTTAGGTTAAGGCACAACATGGGTTAGGTTAAGGCACAACATGGGTTAGGTTAAGGCACAACATGGGTTAGGTTAAGGCACAACATGGGTTAGGTTAAGGCACAACATGGGTTAGGTTAAGGCACAACATGGGTTAGGTTAAGGCACAACATGGGTTAGGTTAAGGCACAACATGGGTTAGGTTAAGGCACAACATGGGTTAGGTTAAGGCACAACATGGGTTAGGTTAAGGCACACCATGGGTTAGGTTAAGGCACACCATGGGTTAGGTTAAGGCACACCATGGGTTAGGTTAAGGCACAACATGGGTTAGGTTAAGGCACAACATGGGTTAGGTTAAGGCACAACATGGGTTAGGTTAAGGCACAACATGGGTTAGGTTAAGGCACAACATGGGTTAGGTTAAGGCACAACGTAGGTTAGGTTAAGGCACAACGTGGGTTAGGTTAAGGCACAACGTGGGTTAGGTTAAGGCACAACGTGGGTTAGGTTAAGGCACAACGTGGGTTAGGTTAAGGCACAACATGGGTTAGGTTAAGGCACAACATGGGTTAGGTTAAGGCACACCATGGGTTAGGTTAAGGCACAACATGGGTTAGGTTAAGGCACAACATGGGTTAGGTTAAGGCACAACATGGGTTAGGTTAAGGCACAACATGGGTTAGGTTAAGGCACAACATGGGTTAGGTTAAGGCACAACATGGGTTAGGTTAAGGCACAACATGGGTTAGGTTAAGGCACAACGTAGGTTAGGTTAAGGCACAACGTGGGTTAGGTTAAGGCACAACATGGGTTAGGTTAAGGCACAACATGGGTTAGGTTAAGGCACAACATGGGTTAGGTTAAGGCACAACATGGGTTAGGTTAAGGCACAACATGGGTTAGGTTAAGGCACAACATGGGTTAGGTTACGGCACAACATGGGTTACGTTACGGCACAACATGGGTTACGTTACGGCACAACATGGGTTACGTTACGGCACAACATGGGTTACGTTACGGCACAACATGGGTTACGTTACGGCACAACATGGGTTACGTTACGGCACAACATGGGTTACGTTACGGCACAAATTAGGTTAGGTTACGGCACAAATTAGGTTAGGTTAAGGCACAAATTAGGTTAGGTTAAGGCACAAATTAGGTTAGGTTAAGGCACAAATTAGGTTAGGTTAAGGCACAAATTAGGTTAGGTTAAGGCACAAATTAGGTTAGGTTAAGGCACAAATTAGGTTAGGTTAAGGCACGATATAGGTTAGGTTAAGGCACGATATAGGT
>NW_026047427.1:20000-25000 GCF_023864345.2 Schistocerca serialis cubense
CACCGCGCTTCGCACCGGGCCCGCGAGGACCTACTTTGGCCGCAAGGCGCCGCGAGCAGGGGGCGCCGGCGCGCAGCTGCGCCGCCTGCCGCGTCCGTCGGCCGGCGCGCCTGCCACCGGCCGCCCCCACCAGCCGGCTGTAGCGCGTGCGCCCACGCACCGCGCTGCCAGCACGCCGGGCGGCCCCCCCTCACCGGCCGGGGACGGTCCCACCCAGCCACCGCCGCGTATCGCCTCACACCCAGATCCCCTTTCACGTTCGTGGGCATGGTGGGTCCCCTTTCACGTTCGTGGGCATGGTGGGTATCCCTGAAACAACCGGTTAATAGCTCGACCGATCGTCGCCAACACTGATTCACCTCTAGCGAGAACAACCGCACCACAACGGGTTACCGGTTGTTCATTTGCGTAACGTCACCAGCAAACGTACACGTCCATCGCCATTTGCAACGAGTATTGCATGCCTGTGTCAGGTGTCACAACACACTACGTCTGCCCACATAGACGCAACAACATGTGCACGCCTAGAGAACACGTGGAAGGTAGACCCCGTACGTATGCGGTGTCCATTGCGCGAACGACTGTCAGCCCGCCTCTGCAGCATGTCGCAGATGTGGAACGCGGTGCAACATGCTATCACGGTGTGTGAGAAGAGACGACTACGTCCGAATACACGCTCCACTACATCAACAGACTGCTCATGCTGATCGCCATCCAGGGCGTCCGTTCCTCCCACACGTCTGTATGGCGTACCACACTGCAATCCAGCTCTTATAGGGAGACGACACGTAGCTGCGTGCACAATATTTGGACTGTATGGTCCGCCGTTGCTAGGCGCTGTCGTCATACGGTCACATGGGCCACGATGTATCATTCAGTACATACGGAGCAATGTGCAGTACAGTTTGTGGGTTTTGCGTACATCGGCGGACAGGTGACAGGCCGTACCACAACGTAGGCTGAGTACGTCGGCATGCGAAGGGCATTGAACATGCAAACTTCTCACCGACCAGCTTGCGAAGGCAGGGGGGAAGGGGGGGGGGCATGTACGTCCTGCTGCTATCCACACTACAGTGTATAGCAGGAGCATGTGGAAAGTCAGCAACACCTGCAAGGTGTTTAACATGACGCGATACACAGGGGACCGGGCAGTGCGAGTAGCGAACTATATTGCGAGGGTTGCGGTTAGGCAACACTACACTACTTTAACGGGTTGCATAACAATTACAGAGCAGGTTCAGCGACAACGTGCGTCAGGTTAAGGCGCAATATAGTTTAGGTTACGGCGCACTTTAGGTTAGGTTAAGGCACATTATAGGTTAGGTTAAGGCACAACATGGGTTACGTTAAGGCACAACATGGGTTACGTTAAGGCACAACATGGGTTAGGTTAAGGCACAACATGGGTTAGGTTAAGGCACAACATGGGTTAGGTTAAGGCACAACATGGGTTAGGTTAAGGCACAACATGGGTTAGGTTAAGGCACAACATGGGTTAGGTTAAGGCACAACATGGGTTAGGTTAAGGCACAACATGGGTTAGGTTAAGGCACAACATGGGTTAGGTTAAGGCACAACATGGGTTAGGTTAAGGCACAACATGGGTTAGGTTAAGGCACAACATGGGTTAGGTTAAGGCACAACATGGGTTAGGTTAAGGCACAACATGGGTTAGGTTAAGGCACAACATGGGTTAGGTTAAGGCACAACATGGGTTAGGTTAAGGCACAACATGGGTTAGGTTAAGGCACAACATGGGTTAGGTTAAGGCACAACATGGGTTAGGTTAAGGCACAACATGGGTTAGGTTAAGGCACAACATGGGTTAGGTTAAGGCACAACATGGGTTAGGTTAAGGCACAACATGGGTTAGGTTAAGGCACAACATGGGTTAGGTTAAGGCACAACATGGGTTAGGTTAAGGCACAACATGGGTTAGGTTAAGGCACAACATGGGTTAGGTTAAGGCACAACATGGGTTAGGTTAAGGCACAACATGGGTTAGGTTAAGGCACAACATGGGTTAGGTTAAGGCACAACATGGGTTAGGTTAAGGCACAACATGGGTTAGGTTAAGGCACAACATGGGTTAGGTTAAGGCACAACATGGGTTAGGTTAAGGCACAACATGGGTTAGGTTAAGGCACAACATGGGTTAGGTTAAGGCACAACATGGGTTAGGTTAAGGCACAACATGGGTTAGGTTAAGGCACAACATGGGTTAGGTTAAGGCACAACATGGGTTAGGTTAAGGCACACCATGGGTTAGGTTAAGGCACACCATGGGTTAGGTTAAGGCACACCATGGGTTAGGTTAAGGCACAACATGGGTTAGGTTAAGGCACAACATGGGTTAGGTTAAGGCACAACATGGGTTAGGTTAAGGCACAACATGGGTTAGGTTAAGGCACAACATGGGTTAGGTTAAGGCACAACGTAGGTTAGGTTAAGGCACAACGTGGGTTAGGTTAAGGCACAACGTGGGTTAGGTTAAGGCACAACGTGGGTTAGGTTAAGGCACAACGTGGGTTAGGTTAAGGCACAACGTGGGTTAGGTTAAGGCACAACATGGGTTAGGTTAAGGCACACCATGGGTTAGGTTAAGGCACAACATGGGTTAGGTTAAGGCACAACATGGGTTAGGTTAAGGCACAACATGGGTTAGGTTAAGGCACAACATGGGTTAGGTTAAGGCACAACATGGGTTAGGTTAAGGCACAACATGGGTTAGGTTAAGGCACAACATGGGTTAGGTTAAGGCACAACGTAGGTTAGGTTAAGGCACAACGTGGGTTAGGTTAAGGCACAACATGGGTTAGGTTAAGGCACAACATGGGTTAGGTTAAGGCACAACATGGGTTAGGTTAAGGCACAACATGGGTTAGGTTAAGGCACAACATGGGTTAGGTTAAGGCACAACATGGGTTAGGTTACGGCACAACATGGGTTACGTTACGGCACAACATGGGTTACGTTACGGCACAACATGGGTTACGTTACGGCACAACATGGGTTACGTTACGGCACAACATGGGTTACGTTACGGCACAACATGGGTTACGTTACGGCACAACATGGGTTACGTTACGGCACAAATTAGGTTAGGTTACGGCACAAATTAGGTTAGGTTAAGGCACAAATTAGGTTAGGTTAAGGCACAAATTAGGTTAGGTTAAGGCACAAATTAGGTTAGGTTAAGGCACAAATTAGGTTAGGTTAAGGCACAAATTAGGTTAGGTTAAGGCACAAATTAGGTTAGGTTAAGGCACGATATAGGTTAGGTTAAGGCACGATATAGGTTAGGTTAAGGCACGATATAGGTTAGGTTAAGGCACGATATAGGTTAGGTTAAGGCACGATATAGGTTAGGTTAAGGCACGATATAGGTTAGGTTAAGGCACGATATAGGTTAGGTTAAGGCACGATATAGGTTAGGTTAAGGCACGATATAGGTTAGGTTAAGGTACGATATAGGTTAGGTTAAGGTACGATATAGGTTAGGTTAAGGTACGATATAGGTTAGGTTAAGGTACGATATAGGTTAGGTTAAGGTACGATATAGGTTAGGTTAAGGTACGATATAGGTTAGGTTAAGGTACGATATAGGTTAGGTTAAGGTACGATATAGGTTAGGTTAAGGTACGATATAGGTTAGGTTAAGGTACGATATAGGTTAGGTTAAGGTACGATATAGCGTAGGTTCAGATACACATTGTTGTAGGGAAAGGTGTATTGGGGGGGGGGGCGGCAGGTTCGTTGATAGTGATTATCGTAATTGGATGCCTGCGGTATTATCCGATTTGTCACGTCAGGATGCACTTTTGGCTCATGACAGGCGGCGCTCCGATTCCATGGTTGTGGCAGATCTGTGTCTTTCATTCCTGCCATTGTTTGTGTGCTGTGACAGGAGGCAGTATTGTGATGTTGGGTGCACCACTGTGTAGGACATGTGTGGGTGTTCGTGGCTTAGCTGAGCAATGTGCGGATGTCGGAAGGGTGGGATATTGTGTTTTCTGGGTGGACCTCCCGGTCTGGTAATGATAGTGTGGATTGTGTCATGTGGCGGAGAGGATGCACTGGATGTTCTTCCATGCTGGTGGTTAGATATTGTGTGTGATAAGAGAGTAGTGTGTGATAAGAGTGTCTGGCTGACGTGTGGTTCTCATTGTGTGCAGAGTCTTTCAGCATGTATAGGGACGGTTGTATATATTATCTGTATTCTGATGGCTCTGCATCTATTACTAATCAGTGCCGTGTATACGGTTACTCTAGTTCCAGTCGAAACTGTTCTATCTCTGTACATTAGTGACACTGCGGCTCCACTATGTTGCCGCCCCTGTCGGCCGTTTCCCCCAGTGTATGGCTAATGATTATCAGCAATCAGTCTATTAGTCAATACCGGTAGTGTGACGACGTCAAATGTCCGGGATGGGGGAAGCTACACCCTTCCCGTGGGTCAGGGCCTAGAAAGACTCTTCCCACGCAGGAGACTCGGACTGTCGTTACTCTTCCGAGACATATATGTGCCCAGCGTTTTTTTGCGGCTGCGAGTGCAACGCCAGGAGGCTCGGACTGTCGTTACTCTTCCGAGATATATATTTGCCCAGCGTTTTTTGCGACTGCGAGTGCAACGCCCACGGGTGCCGACATGGATGGGGCGCTTCCTAGCTGATGGCTCAGCATGAGAATCCGTACAGTGAGCAATGCGATCGCGTCTGTAGCTTGTACGTGGTACAGCTCGCAGCTCATGAATAGGGACAGCGGGAATGTCGCATATTGGAAATATCTCTTCATGAAACGCATGTTATAGGTGTGAATTGCACCTTACGAGTGCGGGAAACGTCCGCCGTTCATCCGCTGGCGATGCGAGTTGGGCGGTTGGGGTGGGGCACGAACGGGTGCAGGTGGTGTGATTGCCGGTCCACGACTTCGTGCGGCAGAGGCACTGGCGTATGGGTGCTGTGGTCGACAGAGGCTGCATGCTTTGTGGGTGGCGTCGA
>NW_026047427.1:30000-32500 GCF_023864345.2 Schistocerca serialis cubense
AGTTGTTGTAACGTTTCTGCTGTGATCTTGTCTATTCCGGGGGATTTATTTTTCTTCATGGTGTCAATAGCACGACTCACTTCCTCCTGAGCAAATGGTACAACCACTCCTTCATCTGGATACTCTTCTTGCATCTTCTGTCTCAAGAGTGCCTGGTGTTCATTATCTGAAGCCGGATCATCACTTGGGAGTAAACTTTCCATTAAATATTCTGCCGAATCTCGCCACCCTGATGTAGTAGAACCATCTGCCTTCTGAAGCGTCGACAAAATGAGAGGTGTCTTAAGCTTCTCACTCACGATTTTATATGGTAAGCCCCACACATTAGTTCGAAATTCCTTTTTAACGAACGTTTCCCAGTGCTTTAGCAGGGACAGCGGGAATCTCGTTAATCCATTCATGCGCGTCACTAATTAGATGACGAGGCATTTGGCTACCTTAAGAGAGTCATAGTTACTCCCGCCGTTTACCCGCGCTTGCTTGAATTTCTTCACGTTGACATTCAGAGCACTGGGCAGAAATCACATTGCGTCAACACCCGCTAGGGCCATCGCAATGCTTTGTTTTAATTAGACAGTCGGATTCCCCCAGTCCGTGCCAGTTCTGAGTTGATCGTTGAATGGCGGCCGAAGAGAATCCGCGCACCCGCGCGCCCCCGGAGGAGCACGCTAAGGCGGACGCGGCCTCGCAGCAAGGAAGATCCGTGGGAGGCCAAGGCACGGGACCGAGCTCGGATCCTGCACGCAGGTTGAAGCACCGGGGCGCGAACGCCGCGCAGGCGCGCGCATCCTGCACCGCCGGCCAGCACGAGGCCGACCAACGGCGAGAGCAGACCACGCCCGCGCTAAACGCCCGCACTTACCGGCACCCCTACGGCACTCACCTCGCCCAGGCCCGGCACGTTAGCGCTGACCCACTTCCCGACCAAGCCCGACACGCCCCGATCCTCAGAGCCAATCCTTATCCCGAAGTTACGGATCCAATTTGCCGACTTCCCTTACCTACATTATTCTATCGACTAGAGGCTCTTCACCTTGGAGACCTGCTGCGGATATGGGTACGAACCGGCGCGACACCTCCACGTGGCCCTCTCCCGGATTTTCAAGGTCCGAGGGGAAGATCGGGACACCGCCGCAACTGCGGTGCTCTTCGCGTTCCAAACCCTATCTCCCTGCTAGAGGATTCCAGGGAACTCGAACGCTCATGCAGAAAAGAAAACTCTTCCCCGATCTCCCGACGGCGTCTCCGGGTCCTTTTGGGTTACCCCGACGAGCATCTCTAAAAGAGGGGCCCGACTTGTATCGGTTCCGCTGCCGGGTTCCGGAATAGGAACCGGATTCCCTTTCGCCCAACGGGGGCCAGCACAAAGTGCATCATGCTATGACGGCCCCCATCAACATCGGATTTCTCCTAGGGCTTAGGATCGACTGACTCGTGTGCAACGGCTGTTCACACGAAACCCTTCTCCGCGTCAGCCCTCCAGGGCCTCGCTGGAGTATTTGCTACTACCACCAAGATCTGCACCGACGGCGGCTCCAGGCAGGCTCACGCCCAGACCCTTCTGCGCCCACCGCCGCGACCCTCCTACTCGTCAGGGCTTCGCGGCCGGCCGCAAGGACCGGCCATGACTGCCAGACTGACGGCCGAGTATAGGCACGACGCTTCAGCGCCATCCATTTTCAGGGCTAGTTGCTTCGGCAGGTGAGTTGTTACACACTCCTTAGCGGATTCCGACTTCCATGGCCACCGTCCTGCTGTCTTAAGCAACCAACGCCTTTCATGGTTTCCCATGAGCGTCGATTCGGGCGCCTTAACTCGGCGTTTGGTTCATCCCACAGCGCCAGTTCTGCTTACCAAAAGTGGCCCACTTGGCACTCCGATCCGAGTCGTTTGCTCGCGGCTTCAGCATATCAAGCAAGCCGGAGATCTCACCCATTTAAAGTTTGAGAATAGGTTGAGGTCGTTTCGGCCCCAAGGCCTCTAATCATTCGCTTTACCGGATGAGACTCGTACGAGCACCAGCTATCCTGAGGGAAACTTCGGAGGGAACCAGCTACTAGATGGTTCGATTAGTCTTTCGCCCCTATACCCAGCTCCGACGATCGATTTGCACGTCAGAATCGCTACGGACCTCCATCAGGGTTTCCCCTGACTTCGTCCTGGCCAGGCATAGTTCACCATCTTTCGGGTCCCAACGTGTACGCTCTAGGTGCGCCTCACCTCGCAATGAGGACGAGACGCCCCGGGAGTGCGGAGGCCGCCGCCCCGTGAAGGGCGGGGAAGCCCCATCCTCCCTCGGCCCGCGCAAGGCGAGACCTTCACTTTCATTACGCCTTTAGGTTTCGTACAGCCCAATGACTCGCGCACATGTTAGACTCCTTGGTCCGTGTTTCAAGACGGGTCGTGAAATTGTCCAAAGCTGAAGCGCCGCTGACGGGAGCGATTATTCCGCCCGAGAGCATCCCGAGCCAACAGCGGCGCGGGTCCGGGGCCGGGCCAG
>NW_026047427.1:35000-40000 GCF_023864345.2 Schistocerca serialis cubense
GAACCGAGGTCCTATTCCATTATTCCATGCACACAGTATTCAGGCGGGCTTGCCTGCTTTAAGCACTCTAATTTGTTCAAAGTAAACGTGCCGGCCCACCGAGACACTCAATAAAGAGCACCCTGGTAGGATTTCAACGGGGTCCGCCTCGGGACGCACGAGCACGCACGAGGCGGTCGCACGCCTTCGGCTCGCCCCACCGGCAGGACGTCCCACGATACATGCCAGTTAAACACCGACGGGCGGTGAACCAACAGCGTGGGACACAAATCCAACTACGAGCTTTTTAACCGCAACAACTTTAATATACGCTATTGGAGCTGGAATTACCGCGGCTGCTGGCACCAGACTTGCCCTCCAATAGATACTCGTTAAAGGATTTAAAGTGTACTCATTCCGATTACGGGGCCTCGGATGAGTCCCGTATCGTTATTTTTCGTCACTACCTCCCCGTGCCGGGAGTGGGTAATTTGCGCGCCTGCTGCCTTCCTTGGATGTGGTAGCCGTTTCTCAGGCTCCCTCTCCGGAATCGAACCCTGATTCCCCGTTACCCGTTACAACCATGGTAGGCGCAGAACCTACCATCGACAGTTGATAAGGCAGACATTTGAAAGATGCGTCGCCGGTACGAGGACCGTGCGATCAGCCCTAAGTTATTCAGAGTCACCAAGGCAAACGGACCGGACGAGCCGACCGATTGGTTTTGATCTAATAAAAGCGTCCCTTCCATCTCTGGTCGGGACTCTGTTTGCATGTATTAGCTCTAGAATTACCACAGTTATCCAAGTAACGTGGGTACGATCTAAGGAACCATAACTGATTTAATGAGCCATTCGCGGTTTCACCTTAATGCGGCTTGTACTGAGACATGCATGGCTTAATCTTTGAGACAAGCATATGACTACTGGCAGGATCAACCAGGGAGCTGCGTCAACTAGAGCTGAGCAGCCGGCCGCCCGGGAGTGTGTCCCGGGGGCCCGCGCGAACACGCAAGCGTCCGCTCAATTATTCTGCAAACAGGAGGAGGCTGAGCTCCCCTGCACAACACACCTCGAAACCCTCTCAGGTCCCGGCGGCGCGCAGCGCCGTCCTAAGTACTTGGTCGGGTTCGAGAGAGGCGCAATCGCCCGGAGTTAGGCGAGTAGACGCTTTAGGTGCGACCACCCGTGCTCCCAACTGAGCTTGCCGCTGCCGACAGAGGCCCGGGAGCGTGCTGTCGTGGCATTGCCGGCGGGAGACAACACGCGCCACCTACGGTGACCGGCAGCTCCAACGCCAGCGCCACAGAAGGACAAAAGCCCTACTTGGGTGCCGAAGCGAACTCTCCCAGCACAGCGCACGCGCCAACACGTCCGCACAGCTGCGATACAAACCACCTGCGAGAACCGCTGGGGCGACCGAGCAGCAGACGGCGTCGCGGCGCCGAGCGCCGGGCGGCGGCGCATCCTCAGCGCACAAAGTCCTCAATCGGACCAGCACACTGCAGATGGCCACCGCGCTTCGCACCGGGCCCGCGAGGACCTACTTTGGCCGCAAGGCGCCGCGAGCAGGGGGCGCCGGCGCGCAGCTGCGCCGCCTGCCGCGTCCGTCGGCCGGCGCGCCTGCCACCGGCCGCCCCCACCAGCCGGCTGTAGCGCGTGCGCCCACGCACCGCGCTGCCAGCACGCCGGGCGGCCCCCCCTCACCGGCCGGGGACGGTCCCACCCAGCCACCGCCGCGTATCGCCTCACACCCAGATCCCCTTTCACGTTCGTGGGCATGGTGGGTCCCCTTTCACGTTCGTGGGCATGGTGGGTATCCCTGAAACAACCGGTTAATAGCTCGACCGATCGTCGCCAACACTGATTCACCTCTAGCGAGAACAACCGCACCACAACGGGTTACCGGTTGTTCATTTGCGTAACGTCACCAGCAAACGTACACGTCCATCGCCATTTGCAACGAGTATTGCATGCCTGTGTCAGGTGTCACAACACACTACGTCTGCCCACATAGACGCAACAACATGTGCACGCCTAGAGAACACGTGGAAGGTAGACCCCGTACGTATGCGGTGTCCATTGCGCGAACGACTGTCAGCCCGCCTCTGCAGCATGTCGCAGATGTGGAACGCGGTGCAACATGCTATCACGGTGTGTGAGAAGAGACGACTACGTCCGAATACACGCTCCACTACATCAACAGACTGCTCATGCTGATCGCCATCCAGGGCGTCCGTTCCTCCCACACGTCTGTATGGCGTACCACACTGCAATCCAGCTCTTATAGGGAGACGACACGTAGCTGCGTGCACAATATTTGGACTGTATGGTCCGCCGTTGCTAGGCGCTGTCGTCATACGGTCACATGGGCCACGATGTATCATTCAGTACATACGGAGCAATGTGCAGTACAGTTTGTGGGTTTTGCGTACATCGGCGGACAGGTGACAGGCCGTACCACAACGTAGGCTGAGTACGTCGGCATGCGAAGGGCATTGAACATGCAAACTTCTCACCGACCAGCTTGCGAAGGCAGGGGGGAAGGGGGGGGGGCATGTACGTCCTGCTGCTATCCACACTACAGTGTATAGCAGGAGCATGTGGAAAGTCAGCAACACCTGCAAGGTGTTTAACATGACGCGATACACAGGGGACCGGGCAGTGCGAGTAGCGAACTATATTGCGAGGGTTGCGGTTAGGCAACACTACACTACTTTAACGGGTTGCATAACAATTACAGAGCAGGTTCAGCGACAACGTGCGTCAGGTTAAGGCGCAATATAGTTTAGGTTACGGCGCACTTTAGGTTAGGTTAAGGCACATTATAGGTTAGGTTAAGGCACAACATGGGTTACGTTAAGGCACAACATGGGTTACGTTAAGGCACAACATGGGTTAGGTTAAGGCACAACATGGGTTAGGTTAAGGCACAACATGGGTTAGGTTAAGGCACAACATGGGTTAGGTTAAGGCACAACATGGGTTAGGTTAAGGCACAACATGGGTTAGGTTAAGGCACAACATGGGTTAGGTTAAGGCACAACATGGGTTAGGTTAAGGCACAACATGGGTTAGGTTAAGGCACAACATGGGTTAGGTTAAGGCACAACATGGGTTAGGTTAAGGCACAACATGGGTTAGGTTAAGGCACAACATGGGTTAGGTTAAGGCACAACATGGGTTAGGTTAAGGCACAACATGGGTTAGGTTAAGGCACAACATGGGTTAGGTTAAGGCACAACATGGGTTAGGTTAAGGCACAACATGGGTTAGGTTAAGGCACAACATGGGTTAGGTTAAGGCACAACATGGGTTAGGTTAAGGCACAACATGGGTTAGGTTAAGGCACAACATGGGTTAGGTTAAGGCACAACATGGGTTAGGTTAAGGCACAACATGGGTTAGGTTAAGGCACAACATGGGTTAGGTTAAGGCACAACATGGGTTAGGTTAAGGCACAACATGGGTTAGGTTAAGGCACAACATGGGTTAGGTTAAGGCACAACATGGGTTAGGTTAAGGCACAACATGGGTTAGGTTAAGGCACAACATGGGTTAGGTTAAGGCACAACATGGGTTAGGTTAAGGCACAACATGGGTTAGGTTAAGGCACAACATGGGTTAGGTTAAGGCACAACATGGGTTAGGTTAAGGCACAACATGGGTTAGGTTAAGGCACAACATGGGTTAGGTTAAGGCACAACATGGGTTAGGTTAAGGCACAACATGGGTTAGGTTAAGGCACACCATGGGTTAGGTTAAGGCACACCATGGGTTAGGTTAAGGCACACCATGGGTTAGGTTAAGGCACAACATGGGTTAGGTTAAGGCACAACATGGGTTAGGTTAAGGCACAACATGGGTTAGGTTAAGGCACAACATGGGTTAGGTTAAGGCACAACATGGGTTAGGTTAAGGCACAACGTAGGTTAGGTTAAGGCACAACGTGGGTTAGGTTAAGGCACAACGTGGGTTAGGTTAAGGCACAACGTGGGTTAGGTTAAGGCACAACGTGGGTTAGGTTAAGGCACAACATGGGTTAGGTTAAGGCACAACATGGGTTAGGTTAAGGCACACCATGGGTTAGGTTAAGGCACAACATGGGTTAGGTTAAGGCACAACATGGGTTAGGTTAAGGCACAACATGGGTTAGGTTAAGGCACAACATGGGTTAGGTTAAGGCACAACATGGGTTAGGTTAAGGCACAACATGGGTTAGGTTAAGGCACAACATGGGTTAGGTTAAGGCACAACGTAGGTTAGGTTAAGGCACAACGTGGGTTAGGTTAAGGCACAACATGGGTTAGGTTAAGGCACAACATGGGTTAGGTTAAGGCACAACATGGGTTAGGTTAAGGCACAACATGGGTTAGGTTAAGGCACAACATGGGTTAGGTTAAGGCACAACATGGGTTAGGTTACGGCACAACATGGGTTACGTTACGGCACAACATGGGTTACGTTACGGCACAACATGGGTTACGTTACGGCACAACATGGGTTACGTTACGGCACAACATGGGTTACGTTACGGCACAACATGGGTTACGTTACGGCACAACATGGGTTACGTTACGGCACAAATTAGGTTAGGTTACGGCACAAATTAGGTTAGGTTAAGGCACAAATTAGGTTAGGTTAAGGCACAAATTAGGTTAGGTTAAGGCACAAATTAGGTTAGGTTAAGGCACAAATTAGGTTAGGTTAAGGCACAAATTAGGTTAGGTTAAGGCACAAATTAGGTTAGGTTAAGGCACAAATTAGGTTAGGTTAAGGCACGATATAGGTTAGGTTAAGGCACGATATAGGTTAGGTTAAGGCACGATATAGGTTAGGTTAAGGCACGATATAGGTTAGGTTAAGGCACGATATAGGTTAGGTTAAGGCACGATATAGGTTAGGTTAAGGCACGATATAGGTTAGGTTAAGGCACGATATAGGTTAGGTTAAGGTACGATATAGGTTAGGTTAAGGTACGATATAGGTTAGGTTAAGGTACGATATAGGTTAGGTTAAGGT
>NW_026047427.1:47500-52500 GCF_023864345.2 Schistocerca serialis cubense
AGCCCCAATCCCTAGCACGAAGGAGGTTCAGCGGGTTACCCCGACCTTTCGGCCTAGGAAGACACGCTGATTCCTTCAGTGTAGCGCGCGTGCGGCCCAGAACATCTAAGGGCATCACAGACCTGTTATTGCTCAATCTCGTGCGGCTAGAAGCCGCCTGTCCCTCTAAGAAGAAAAGTAATCGCTGACAGCACGAAGGATGTCACGCGACTAGTTAGCAGGCTAGAGTCTCGTTCGTTATCGGAATTAACCAGACAAATCGCTCCACCAACTAAGAACGGCCATGCACCACCACCCACCGAATCAAGAAAGAGCTATCAATCTGTCAATCCTTCCGGTGTCCGGGCCTGGTGAGGTTTCCCGTGTTGAGTCAAATTAAGCCGCAGGCTCCACTCCTGGTGGTGCCCTTCCGTCAATTCCTTTAAGTTTCAGCTTTGCAACCATACTTCCCCCGGAACCCAAAAGCTTTGGTTTCCCGGAGGCTGCCCGCCGAGTCATCGGAGGAACTGCGGCGGATCGCTGGCTGGCATCGTTTATGGTTAGAACTAGGGCGGTATCTGATCGCCTTCGAACCTCTAACTTTCGTTCTTGATTAATGAAAACATACTTGGCAAATGCTTTCGCTTCTGTTCGTCTTGCGACGATCCAAGAATTTCACCTCTAACGTCGCAATACGAATGCCCCCGCCTGTCCCTATTAATCATTACCTCGGGTTCCGAAAACCAACAAAATAGAACCGAGGTCCTATTCCATTATTCCATGCACACAGTATTCAGGCGGGCTTGCCTGCTTTAAGCACTCTAATTTGTTCAAAGTAAACGTGCCGGCCCACCGAGACACTCAATAAAGAGCACCCTGGTAGGATTTCAACGGGGTCCGCCTCGGGACGCACGAGCACGCACGAGGCGGTCGCACGCCTTCGGCTCGCCCCACCGGCAGGACGTCCCACGATACATGCCAGTTAAACACCGACGGGCGGTGAACCAACAGCGTGGGACACAAATCCAACTACGAGCTTTTTAACCGCAACAACTTTAATATACGCTATTGGAGCTGGAATTACCGCGGCTGCTGGCACCAGACTTGCCCTCCAATAGATACTCGTTAAAGGATTTAAAGTGTACTCATTCCGATTACGGGGCCTCGGATGAGTCCCGTATCGTTATTTTTCGTCACTACCTCCCCGTGCCGGGAGTGGGTAATTTGCGCGCCTGCTGCCTTCCTTGGATGTGGTAGCCGTTTCTCAGGCTCCCTCTCCGGAATCGAACCCTGATTCCCCGTTACCCGTTACAACCATGGTAGGCGCAGAACCTACCATCGACAGTTGATAAGGCAGACATTTGAAAGATGCGTCGCCGGTACGAGGACCGTGCGATCAGCCCTAAGTTATTCAGAGTCACCAAGGCAAACGGACCGGACGAGCCGACCGATTGGTTTTGATCTAATAAAAGCGTCCCTTCCATCTCTGGTCGGGACTCTGTTTGCATGTATTAGCTCTAGAATTACCACAGTTATCCAAGTAACGTGGGTACGATCTAAGGAACCATAACTGATTTAATGAGCCATTCGCGGTTTCACCTTAATGCGGCTTGTACTGAGACATGCATGGCTTAATCTTTGAGACAAGCATATGACTACTGGCAGGATCAACCAGGGAGCTGCGTCAACTAGAGCTGAGCAGCCGGCCGCCCGGGAGTGTGTCCCGGGGGCCCGCGCGAACACGCAAGCGTCCGCTCAATTATTCTGCAAACAGGAGGAGGCTGAGCTCCCCTGCACAACACACCTCGAAACCCTCTCAGGTCCCGGCGGCGCGCAGCGCCGTCCTAAGTACTTGGTCGGGTTCGAGAGAGGCGCAATCGCCCGGAGTTAGGCGAGTAGACGCTTTAGGTGCGACCACCCGTGCTCCCAACTGAGCTTGCCGCTGCCGACAGAGGCCCGGGAGCGTGCTGTCGTGGCATTGCCGGCGGGAGACAACACGCGCCACCTACGGTGACCGGCAGCTCCAACGCCAGCGCCACAGAAGGACAAAAGCCCTACTTGGGTGCCGAAGCGAACTCTCCCAGCACAGCGCACGCGCCAACACGTCCGCACAGCTGCGATACAAACCACCTGCGAGAACCGCTGGGGCGACCGAGCAGCAGACGGCGTCGCGGCGCCGAGCGCCGGGCGGCGGCGCATCCTCAGCGCACAAAGTCCTCAATCGGACCAGCACACTGCAGATGGCCACCGCGCTTCGCACCGGGCCCGCGAGGACCTACTTTGGCCGCAAGGCGCCGCGAGCAGGGGGCGCCGGCGCGCAGCTGCGCCGCCTGCCGCGTCCGTCGGCCGGCGCGCCTGCCACCGGCCGCCCCCACCAGCCGGCTGTAGCGCGTGCGCCCACGCACCGCGCTGCCAGCACGCCGGGCGGCCCCCCCTCACCGGCCGGGGACGGTCCCACCCAGCCACCGCCGCGTATCGCCTCACACCCAGATCCCCTTTCACGTTCGTGGGCATGGTGGGTCCCCTTTCACGTTCGTGGGCATGGTGGGTATCCCTGAAACAACCGGTTAATAGCTCGACCGATCGTCGCCAACACTGATTCACCTCTAGCGAGAACAACCGCACCACAACGGGTTACCGGTTGTTCATTTGCGTAACGTCACCAGCAAACGTACACGTCCATCGCCATTTGCAACGAGTATTGCATGCCTGTGTCAGGTGTCACAACACACTACGTCTGCCCACATAGACGCAACAACATGTGCACGCCTAGAGAACACGTGGAAGGTAGACCCCGTACGTATGCGGTGTCCATTGCGCGAACGACTGTCAGCCCGCCTCTGCAGCATGTCGCAGATGTGGAACGCGGTGCAACATGCTATCACGGTGTGTGAGAAGAGACGACTACGTCCGAATACACGCTCCACTACATCAACAGACTGCTCATGCTGATCGCCATCCAGGGCGTCCGTTCCTCCCACACGTCTGTATGGCGTACCACACTGCAATCCAGCTCTTATAGGGAGACGACACGTAGCTGCGTGCACAATATTTGGACTGTATGGTCCGCCGTTGCTAGGCGCTGTCGTCATACGGTCACATGGGCCACGATGTATCATTCAGTACATACGGAGCAATGTGCAGTACAGTTTGTGGGTTTTGCGTACATCGGCGGACAGGTGACAGGCCGTACCACAACGTAGGCTGAGTACGTCGGCATGCGAAGGGCATTGAACATGCAAACTTCTCACCGACCAGCTTGCGAAGGCAGGGGGGAAGGGGGGGGGGCATGTACGTCCTGCTGCTATCCACACTACAGTGTATAGCAGGAGCATGTGGAAAGTCAGCAACACCTGCAAGGTGTTTAACATGACGCGATACACAGGGGACCGGGCAGTGCGAGTAGCGAACTATATTGCGAGGGTTGCGGTTAGGCAACACTACACTACTTTAACGGGTTGCATAACAATTACAGAGCAGGTTCAGCGACAACGTGCGTCAGGTTAAGGCGCAATATAGTTTAGGTTACGGCGCACTTTAGGTTAGGTTAAGGCACATTATAGGTTAGGTTAAGGCACAACATGGGTTACGTTAAGGCACAACATGGGTTACGTTAAGGCACAACATGGGTTAGGTTAAGGCACAACATGGGTTAGGTTAAGGCACAACATGGGTTAGGTTAAGGCACAACATGGGTTAGGTTAAGGCACAACATGGGTTAGGTTAAGGCACAACATGGGTTAGGTTAAGGCACAACATGGGTTAGGTTAAGGCACAACATGGGTTAGGTTAAGGCACAACATGGGTTAGGTTAAGGCACAACATGGGTTAGGTTAAGGCACAACATGGGTTAGGTTAAGGCACAACATGGGTTAGGTTAAGGCACAACATGGGTTAGGTTAAGGCACAACATGGGTTAGGTTAAGGCACAACATGGGTTAGGTTAAGGCACAACATGGGTTAGGTTAAGGCACAACATGGGTTAGGTTAAGGCACAACATGGGTTAGGTTAAGGCACAACATGGGTTAGGTTAAGGCACAACATGGGTTAGGTTAAGGCACAACATGGGTTAGGTTAAGGCACAACATGGGTTAGGTTAAGGCACAACATGGGTTAGGTTAAGGCACAACATGGGTTAGGTTAAGGCACAACATGGGTTAGGTTAAGGCACAACATGGGTTAGGTTAAGGCACAACATGGGTTAGGTTAAGGCACAACATGGGTTAGGTTAAGGCACAACATGGGTTAGGTTAAGGCACAACATGGGTTAGGTTAAGGCACAACATGGGTTAGGTTAAGGCACAACATGGGTTAGGTTAAGGCACAACATGGGTTAGGTTAAGGCACAACATGGGTTAGGTTAAGGCACAACATGGGTTAGGTTAAGGCACAACATGGGTTAGGTTAAGGCACAACATGGGTTAGGTTAAGGCACAACATGGGTTAGGTTAAGGCACAACATGGGTTAGGTTAAGGCACACCATGGGTTAGGTTAAGGCACACCATGGGTTAGGTTAAGGCACACCATGGGTTAGGTTAAGGCACAACATGGGTTAGGTTAAGGCACAACATGGGTTAGGTTAAGGCACAACATGGGTTAGGTTAAGGCACAACATGGGTTAGGTTAAGGCACAACATGGGTTAGGTTAAGGCACAACGTAGGTTAGGTTAAGGCACAACGTGGGTTAGGTTAAGGCACAACGTGGGTTAGGTTAAGGCACAACGTGGGTTAGGTTAAGGCACAACGTGGGTTAGGTTAAGGCACAACATGGGTTAGGTTAAGGCACAACATGGGTTAGGTTAAGGCACACCATGGGTTAGGTTAAGGCACAACATGGGTTAGGTTAAGGCACAACATGGGTTAGGTTAAGGCACAACATGGGTTAGGTTAAGGCACAACATGGGTTAGGTTAAGGCACAACATGGGTTAGGTTAAGGCACAACATGGGTTAGGTTAAGGCACAACATGGGTTAGGTTAAGGCACAACGTAGGTTAGGTTAAGGCACAACGTGGGTTAGG
>NW_026047427.1:60000-62500 GCF_023864345.2 Schistocerca serialis cubense
GATCTCAAGCGCCTCCATGAATTGGCGGACAAGCTGCTTGTGGGCAGCTTGCCGCCGTCGGCACTTGATTGCCTCAAGCGTTCGGTCGGGGAACATCCTGATGAGCTCTTGATTTACAAAGAAGAACCGGGCGTCCCTCTCGAGGAACAGTTCGGCCTCCGCCTTGGCGAGCGACAGGACTTCTTCCTCCGTCCACCTCGCGCGATGCCTCTCCGTGACGATCTCCGCGTTGGCGGCCGCAAGGTGTTGGCGGCGGCGATGGACCCCGAGACCGTTCTTGGTGGTGAAGCTGCGGTGGCACTCACTACAGGCGTATACAGCTGCAAAAGTTACAAGATTTTCGGCACGGCCGGTTGGCCGGCTAGGTGCTGGGGGAGTTGGGGTGGCACCTTCAGCGGAAGTCATAGTTACTCCCGCCGTTTACCCGCGCTTGCTTGAATTTCTTCACGTTGACATTCAGAGCACTGGGCAGAAATCACATTGCGTCAACACCCGCTAGGGCCATCGCAATGCTTTGTTTTAATTAGACAGTCGGATTCCCCCAGTCCGTGCCAGTTCTGAGTTGATCGTTGAATGGCGGCCGAAGAGAATCCGCGCACCCGCGCGCCCCCGGAGGAGCACGCTAAGGCGGACGCGGCCTCGCAGCAAGGAAGATCCGTGGGAGGCCAAGGCACGGGACCGAGCTCGGATCCTGCACGCAGGTTGAAGCACCGGGGCGCGAACGCCGCGCAGGCGCGCGCATCCTGCACCGCCGGCCAGCACGAGGCCGACCAACGGCGAGAGCAGACCACGCCCGCGCTAAACGCCCGCACTTACCGGCACCCCTACGGCACTCACCTCGCCCAGGCCCGGCACGTTAGCGCTGACCCACTTCCCGACCAAGCCCGACACGCCCCGATCCTCAGAGCCAATCCTTATCCCGAAGTTACGGATCCAATTTGCCGACTTCCCTTACCTACATTATTCTATCGACTAGAGGCTCTTCACCTTGGAGACCTGCTGCGGATATGGGTACGAACCGGCGCGACACCTCCACGTGGCCCTCTCCCGGATTTTCAAGGTCCGAGGGGAAGATCGGGACACCGCCGCAACTGCGGTGCTCTTCGCGTTCCAAACCCTATCTCCCTGCTAGAGGATTCCAGGGAACTCGAACGCTCATGCAGAAAAGAAAACTCTTCCCCGATCTCCCGACGGCGTCTCCGGGTCCTTTTGGGTTACCCCGACGAGCATCTCTAAAAGAGGGGCCCGACTTGTATCGGTTCCGCTGCCGGGTTCCGGAATAGGAACCGGATTCCCTTTCGCCCAACGGGGGCCAGCACAAAGTGCATCATGCTATGACGGCCCCCATCAACATCGGATTTCTCCTAGGGCTTAGGATCGACTGACTCGTGTGCAACGGCTGTTCACACGAAACCCTTCTCCGCGTCAGCCCTCCAGGGCCTCGCTGGAGTATTTGCTACTACCACCAAGATCTGCACCGACGGCGGCTCCAGGCAGGCTCACGCCCAGACCCTTCTGCGCCCACCGCCGCGACCCTCCTACTCGTCAGGGCTTCGCGGCCGGCCGCAAGGACCGGCCATGACTGCCAGACTGACGGCCGAGTATAGGCACGACGCTTCAGCGCCATCCATTTTCAGGGCTAGTTGCTTCGGCAGGTGAGTTGTTACACACTCCTTAGCGGATTCCGACTTCCATGGCCACCGTCCTGCTGTCTTAAGCAACCAACGCCTTTCATGGTTTCCCATGAGCGTCGATTCGGGCGCCTTAACTCGGCGTTTGGTTCATCCCACAGCGCCAGTTCTGCTTACCAAAAGTGGCCCACTTGGCACTCCGATCCGAGTCGTTTGCTCGCGGCTTCAGCATATCAAGCAAGCCGGAGATCTCACCCATTTAAAGTTTGAGAATAGGTTGAGGTCGTTTCGGCCCCAAGGCCTCTAATCATTCGCTTTACCGGATGAGACTCGTACGAGCACCAGCTATCCTGAGGGAAACTTCGGAGGGAACCAGCTACTAGATGGTTCGATTAGTCTTTCGCCCCTATACCCAGCTCCGACGATCGATTTGCACGTCAGAATCGCTACGGACCTCCATCAGGGTTTCCCCTGACTTCGTCCTGGCCAGGCATAGTTCACCATCTTTCGGGTCCCAACGTGTACGCTCTAGGTGCGCCTCACCTCGCAATGAGGACGAGACGCCCCGGGAGTGCGGAGGCCGCCGCCCCGTGAAGGGCGGGGAAGCCCCATCCTCCCTCGGCCCGCGCAAGGCGAGACCTTCACTTTCATTACGCCTTTAGGTTTCGTACAGCCCAATGACTCGCGCACATGTTAGACTCCTTGGTCCGTGTTTCAAGACGGGTCGTGAAATTGTCCAAAGCTGAAGCGCCGCTGACGGGAGCGATTATTCCGCCCGAGAGCATCCCGAGCCAACAGCGGCGCGGGTCCGGGGCCGGGCCAGGTAGGTCCGTCATCCGGGAAGAACCGCGCGCGCTTGCCGGGAGCCC
>NW_026047427.1:65000-70000 GCF_023864345.2 Schistocerca serialis cubense
GGCTTGCCTGCTTTAAGCACTCTAATTTGTTCAAAGTAAACGTGCCGGCCCACCGAGACACTCAATAAAGAGCACCCTGGTAGGATTTCAACGGGGTCCGCCTCGGGACGCACGAGCACGCACGAGGCGGTCGCACGCCTTCGGCTCGCCCCACCGGCAGGACGTCCCACGATACATGCCAGTTAAACACCGACGGGCGGTGAACCAACAGCGTGGGACACAAATCCAACTACGAGCTTTTTAACCGCAACAACTTTAATATACGCTATTGGAGCTGGAATTACCGCGGCTGCTGGCACCAGACTTGCCCTCCAATAGATACTCGTTAAAGGATTTAAAGTGTACTCATTCCGATTACGGGGCCTCGGATGAGTCCCGTATCGTTATTTTTCGTCACTACCTCCCCGTGCCGGGAGTGGGTAATTTGCGCGCCTGCTGCCTTCCTTGGATGTGGTAGCCGTTTCTCAGGCTCCCTCTCCGGAATCGAACCCTGATTCCCCGTTACCCGTTACAACCATGGTAGGCGCAGAACCTACCATCGACAGTTGATAAGGCAGACATTTGAAAGATGCGTCGCCGGTACGAGGACCGTGCGATCAGCCCTAAGTTATTCAGAGTCACCAAGGCAAACGGACCGGACGAGCCGACCGATTGGTTTTGATCTAATAAAAGCGTCCCTTCCATCTCTGGTCGGGACTCTGTTTGCATGTATTAGCTCTAGAATTACCACAGTTATCCAAGTAACGTGGGTACGATCTAAGGAACCATAACTGATTTAATGAGCCATTCGCGGTTTCACCTTAATGCGGCTTGTACTGAGACATGCATGGCTTAATCTTTGAGACAAGCATATGACTACTGGCAGGATCAACCAGGGAGCTGCGTCAACTAGAGCTGAGCAGCCGGCCGCCCGGGAGTGTGTCCCGGGGGCCCGCGCGAACACGCAAGCGTCCGCTCAATTATTCTGCAAACAGGAGGAGGCTGAGCTCCCCTGCACAACACACCTCGAAACCCTCTCAGGTCCCGGCGGCGCGCAGCGCCGTCCTAAGTACTTGGTCGGGTTCGAGAGAGGCGCAATCGCCCGGAGTTAGGCGAGTAGACGCTTTAGGTGCGACCACCCGTGCTCCCAACTGAGCTTGCCGCTGCCGACAGAGGCCCGGGAGCGTGCTGTCGTGGCATTGCCGGCGGGAGACAACACGCGCCACCTACGGTGACCGGCAGCTCCAACGCCAGCGCCACAGAAGGACAAAAGCCCTACTTGGGTGCCGAAGCGAACTCTCCCAGCACAGCGCACGCGCCAACACGTCCGCACAGCTGCGATACAAACCACCTGCGAGAACCGCTGGGGCGACCGAGCAGCAGACGGCGTCGCGGCGCCGAGCGCCGGGCGGCGGCGCATCCTCAGCGCACAAAGTCCTCAATCGGACCAGCACACTGCAGATGGCCACCGCGCTTCGCACCGGGCCCGCGAGGACCTACTTTGGCCGCAAGGCGCCGCGAGCAGGGGGCGCCGGCGCGCAGCTGCGCCGCCTGCCGCGTCCGTCGGCCGGCGCGCCTGCCACCGGCCGCCCCCACCAGCCGGCTGTAGCGCGTGCGCCCACGCACCGCGCTGCCAGCACGCCGGGCGGCCCCCCCTCACCGGCCGGGGACGGTCCCACCCAGCCACCGCCGCGTATCGCCTCACACCCAGATCCCCTTTCACGTTCGTGGGCATGGTGGGTCCCCTTTCACGTTCGTGGGCATGGTGGGTATCCCTGAAACAACCGGTTAATAGCTCGACCGATCGTCGCCAACACTGATTCACCTCTAGCGAGAACAACCGCACCACAACGGGTTACCGGTTGTTCATTTGCGTAACGTCACCAGCAAACGTACACGTCCATCGCCATTTGCAACGAGTATTGCATGCCTGTGTCAGGTGTCACAACACACTACGTCTGCCCACATAGACGCAACAACATGTGCACGCCTAGAGAACACGTGGAAGGTAGACCCCGTACGTATGCGGTGTCCATTGCGCGAACGACTGTCAGCCCGCCTCTGCAGCATGTCGCAGATGTGGAACGCGGTGCAACATGCTATCACGGTGTGTGAGAAGAGACGACTACGTCCGAATACACGCTCCACTACATCAACAGACTGCTCATGCTGATCGCCATCCAGGGCGTCCGTTCCTCCCACACGTCTGTATGGCGTACCACACTGCAATCCAGCTCTTATAGGGAGACGACACGTAGCTGCGTGCACAATATTTGGACTGTATGGTCCGCCGTTGCTAGGCGCTGTCGTCATACGGTCACATGGGCCACGATGTATCATTCAGTACATACGGAGCAATGTGCAGTACAGTTTGTGGGTTTTGCGTACATCGGCGGACAGGTGACAGGCCGTACCACAACGTAGGCTGAGTACGTCGGCATGCGAAGGGCATTGAACATGCAAACTTCTCACCGACCAGCTTGCGAAGGCAGGGGGGAAGGGGGGGGGGCATGTACGTCCTGCTGCTATCCACACTACAGTGTATAGCAGGAGCATGTGGAAAGTCAGCAACACCTGCAAGGTGTTTAACATGACGCGATACACAGGGGACCGGGCAGTGCGAGTAGCGAACTATATTGCGAGGGTTGCGGTTAGGCAACACTACACTACTTTAACGGGTTGCATAACAATTACAGAGCAGGTTCAGCGACAACGTGCGTCAGGTTAAGGCGCAATATAGTTTAGGTTACGGCGCACTTTAGGTTAGGTTAAGGCACATTATAGGTTAGGTTAAGGCACAACATGGGTTAGGTTAAGGCACAACATGGGTTAGGTTAAGGCACAACATGGGTTAGGTTAAGGCACAACATGGGTTAGGTTAAGGCACAACATGGGTTAGGTTAAGGCACAACATGGGTTAGGTTAAGGCACAACATGGGTTAGGTTAAGGCACAACATGGGTTAGGTTAAGGCACAACATGGGTTAGGTTAAGGCACAACATGGGTTAGGTTAAGGCACAACATGGGTTAGGTTAAGGCACAACATGGGTTAGGTTAAGGCACAACATGGGTTAGGTTAAGGCACAACATGGGTTAGGTTAAGGCACAACATGGGTTAGGTTAAGGCACAACATGGGTTAGGTTAAGGCACAACATGGGTTAGGTTAAGGCACAACATGGGTTAGGTTAAGGCACAACATGGGTTAGGTTAAGGCACAACATGGGTTAGGTTAAGGCACAACATGGGTTAGGTTAAGGCACAACATGGGTTAGGTTAAGGCACAACATGGGTTAGGTTAAGGCACAACATGGGTTAGGTTAAGGCACAACATGGGTTAGGTTAAGGCACAACATGGGTTAGGTTAAGGCACAACATGGGTTAGGTTAAGGCACAACATGGGTTAGGTTAAGGCACAACATGGGTTAGGTTAAGGCACAACATGGGTTAGGTTAAGGCACAACATGGGTTAGGTTAAGGCACAACATGGGTTAGGTTAAGGCACAACATGGGTTAGGTTAAGGCACAACATGGGTTAGGTTAAGGCACAACATGGGTTAGGTTAAGGCACAACATGGGTTAGGTTAAGGCACAACATGGGTTAGGTTAAGGCACAACATGGGTTAGGTTAAGGCACAACATGGGTTAGGTTAAGGCACAACATGGGTTAGGTTAAGGCACAACATGGGTTAGGTTAAGGCACACCATGGGTTAGGTTAAGGCACACCATGGGTTAGGTTAAGGCACAACATGGGTTAGGTTAAGGCACAACATGGGTTAGGTTAAGGCACAACATGGGTTAGGTTAAGGCACAACATGGGTTAGGTTAAGGCACAACATGGGTTAGGTTAAGGCACAACATGGGTTAGGTTAAGGCACAACGTAGGTTAGGTTAAGGCACAACGTGGGTTAGGTTAAGGCACAACGTGGGTTAGGTTAAGGCACAACATGGGTTAGGTTAAGGCACAACATGGGTTAGGTTAAGGCACAACATGGGTTAGGTTAAGGCACAACGTAGGTTAGGTTAAGGCACAACGTGGGTTAGGTTAAGGCACAACATGGGTTAGGTTAAGGCACAACATGGGTTAGGTTAAGGCACAACATGGGTTAGGTTAAGGCACAACATGGGTTAGGTTAAGGCACAACATGGGTTAGGTTAAGGCACAACATGGGTTAGGTTACGGCACAACATGGGTTACGTTACGGCACAACATGGGTTACGTTACGGCACAACATGGGTTACGTTACGGCACAACATGGGTTACGTTACGGCACAACATGGGTTACGTTACGGCACAACATGGGTTACGTTACGGCACAAATTAGGTTAGGTTACGGCACAAATTAGGTTAGGTTAAGGCACAAATTAGGTTAGGTTAAGGCACAAATTAGGTTAGGTTAAGGCACAAATTAGGTTAGGTTAAGGCACAAATTAGGTTAGGTTAAGGCACAAATTAGGTTAGGTTAAGGCACAAATTAGGTTAGGTTAAGGCACAAATTAGGTTAGGTTAAGGCACGATATAGGTTAGGTTAAGGCACGATATAGGTTAGGTTAAGGCACGATATAGGTTAGGTTAAGGCACGATATAGGTTAGGTTAAGGCACGATATAGGTTAGGTTAAGGCACGATATAGGTTAGGTTAAGGCACGATATAGGTTAGGTTAAGGCACGATATAGGTTAGGTTAAGGCACGATATAGGTTAGGTTAAGGTACGATATAGGTTAGGTTAAGGTACGATATAGGTTAGGTTAAGGTACGATATAGGTTAGGTTAAGGTACGATATAGGTTAGGTTAAGGTACGATATAGGTTAGGTTAAGGTACGATATAGGTTAGGTTAAGGTACGATATAGGTTAGGTTAAGGTACGATATAGGTTAGGTTAAGGTACGATATAGGTTAGGTTAAGGTACGATATAGGTTAGGTTAAGGTACGATATAGCGTAGGTTCAGATACACATTGTTGTAGGGAAAGGTGTATTGGGGGGGGGGCGGCAGGTTCGTTGATAGTGATTATCGTAAT